>NC_066865.1:11732284-12040784 GCF_025177605.1 Cucumis melo
TCCCAAGGAGCAACAGCTGTCAACGAGCGTTAGACCAAGTCGAGTTGCCATTCGAGTCAAGTGAGTGTGCGGGTCGCTTCTTTCTTAGTCATCCGCTCGACCCGCACAAGGTGTCCGCCCGATCTGCGTGAGCAGTCAACCGAGCCGCTTCCAGCCTCAAATCCGAGCCATGCATGCGAGCTGCCTGAATCGTCCACGTCGCCCTAGTCGGTTTGTCCTTCCAAGCTGCGAGCCGCCCACCAACCACAACGCTATTTCCTTGAGCCGTCAAGCCATATTTTAACTACTAACCTTATTTTTTGTCTTTTCCCTTATTTTTGGTAAGCATTTGATGGGTTTTGGGTAATACCCATAAGATAATAATTTTGAACTCTAAATATTTAATTTTGGATTATTTTGGTTAGATTTTATTTAGAAGTTTTGAGTTGTGGAATTTTGCCCAACCAAGGATAAATTGGATTCGATCTCAACTTTGGGTAAGTTGAATTAACTAAATTTTTTGATCCTTAATCAACTGTAAATTAAGTTATTGAACTTAGTATTTTACCTTACTGTTTAGGATTTTTCTTGGGAAGCTTGACCATTCTGTTAGGATTATATTTGTGGAATTAAGCTAATCTCCAGGTAAGAGATTCTACTACTGGACCTTTGAACTGAATTTAAGAGATTGCATGTATTACGACTATACATTGAGGGTAGCTAAGATGCATAATGCGACGCTATAGATAATGATTGATGTTAAGTTGATGGCAATGACTGATGTTATGTTACTAATGATGACTGATCTATTTATGATTATTATGATACATGATAGATTAATCACATGCTTAAGACATTACGATTAATATTCATGTTATGTTATGATGTTTATGATGATGTCACATGCTTTTGGTTTATGGTGTGTCCGTTAACTTTATATGATAAGTTTCTTACCCCACCTGTATTGTGATCCTATCTATGGGGCCACTCGCACGACTATGGGTGATTCTACGAGATCACTCACACGATTAGAGGTGTACCTATGGATCACATGCACGGTTAGGGAACGGTTATATTATATATACGGGGTCACTCGCACGACTAGGGGTATTCCGACGAAATCACTCACACGATTAGGGTTGTACCTACGTATTACATATATATTTATGGGGTGTGTACCTACGATCACTCGCACGACTAGGAGTGTTCCCATGGGATCACTCGCACAATTTAGGGGTGTTCGTACAGTCTCACTCACTCAGGTGTGCTCCGTTAGACACACGATGTTACGTTTATGTTTCTAATGAAAAGTTAACAGATCATCTAGCGGGACTAGTAGTGGGTCCCTTATTGAGTATATTTATATACTCACTCTTTTCTATGTTTAATATTTCAAGCTAAGGTCGAGAACTTAAGAAGCTAACGAGCGACAGAAAGGGATCCGTGACATGCCATATGAGGACACAATTCAGCTTCCGCACTTATTTATATGTTTTTCAGTATTTTAAATCTTAACCATTTTACTTAAGATTTTTTCGTGTTTATTTTTTTATATTATTAGAACCCACGAGTCACCTTTTCAATTTATTTTTGTTGGTTTTGATAATCTTATATTTCATGAGTATCTTGATTTTATAAGAAGTTTAGCCGTTTGTCTCTTAAACAAAAAATGTATTTTGTTATTCGTCTTTTTGAGTAATGACCTAAACTTAGTTTAAAAAGTTGGGTCGTTACAAAAATGTAATGGGTATCGTGAAAATCAAGTCAAAGCTTAATGGGTAATTGGAACTCATCAAGAAATTCAACTAAAATAAAGAAGATTTACCTAAAACTTAAATCTGACGATAGGGAGTTGATAACGGACGATGTTAGCAACGATTCGACTTATCGAATGACGACGAAAGATGGTTAGGTACAGCATAGCTCGGCTAATGGCGAAACACAGAAAGGAACTTGAATAGTTTATGTCAATCGAAACTAATGGCTTCAAAATACCATGGTTTGAAGGTTGTGTGTGCGTGGGGTAGTCGTCGCTCGATGATTTAGGGCACACGTGGTCGATTGGCAATGGCGAGCCACGTTGTGGATGGAGGCGTCATGGTTGAGCACAAAAAAGAAGACATCAAATGCTGACATGTAGTCGTCGTCCCATGTTGAAGGAGGTTTCGGCCTGGGTGGCAGCGTCAGCGCGAAGGGGCGAGAGAGAGATGTGGCAATGGAAGGAATATTTGAGGGGGGGGGGGGGGAATGTGTGAGCTCAACCAAGGGGAGAAGAAGAAGAAGGAGAAGAACAAAAAAAGGATATTCATTTTGTTTTACTCACTTTTATTAAAAACAATAAAGAAATTACCATGATGCACCACACTTCAAATTTAATTTTCGTGTTTGCCCCTTAGATAAATCTTTTCAAATACTAACAAAATTCAAGTCTTAGACCCAACTAAAATGGGTCTAATTTTTTCTTAAAAGGCAAATCAACCTTAAAGAGTATAAAAGAAAATATCCAAACTTGTTTTTCACCATTTAGGAGATATTAAATAAATAATAAAATAAAGGAGAGCAGAACGAGGGCTTACATTCGATGTAAGCGACAACGGGCTTTTTCGAGCAAGGTTTGACGACGTCCGACGTTGGTCGTGGGTTTGCAATGGGTTATGAAGACTTTGAAGGGTTTAAAAGTGACAAAGCTGGAAGCTAGCTCCAATCATTTCTGCCTGAACGTTTGAATGCTTGAACTCGCACGATTTGAAGAAGATATGAAATAGCTGTAGAAATTATGTGGAGCTTTGATGGTGATAGGTGTTAATTGTTTGTTAGGAGTTTGAATATAATAATAGGGTATTTGTGGTTTCTTAAATAAATGTATTTAGGATTGAATTTTTTTTATTAGTAGGGACATTTAAGACAATGTTCCAAGCAAATTTGGGCCTTGAGTAAGTTAGGCTTGAGCAAGAGTTAGTAAAGGTTGAACGACGATAAGACTGGTGTTTTGACGTTGAACGATTAAGGGTAAAGGCTGAACATTGGTGACGGCTGATGGAGAATGATTGAAGTGGTCCACGAGAAACGATTTTGGATGGGAAAAAATTTAGACAGTCCATGGTTGAAGAAGATGAAAAGATTTTGAGAGGGATTTTAGTATTTTAATTTTTATTTTCTTTGGGTTTTCTTTTGGGGCAACTAGATAAAAGGTTTGATTTGGGATTATTTTGGGATTGGGTTTTAATTATGGGGTAATTCCCTTTTTCCCGATTATTGTATTTTATAAGGTGTTATTTGTAGTAAGGTAGGGGCGTTTAAGTCCTTTATTATTTCATTTTTTTAGTTTTTGTCATTTTATAATTAAAATGAATTTTTGCTATTTTTACCCGATAAACTTGAAATTTTTGCTATTTTAGAAGGTGTTTTTTTACTAATGGTTAAATCAATGCATCTACTTTTCATTTCTTAAATAACAATAATAATCAATGTTGGAAAGTCGTGTACCGGATGTAAAACTTCCTTTGCCAACTGGGTTATACCCATTTATAAAATTTCTTTTGATACTACCCCATTTTTATCATTATTTTTTTTAAAAAAAAAAAAACCATTATTTGTGAAATACTCCTTTAGTTATAGAGGGCACGTGAAGAGTTAACACAAGATTGGGCCAAGGGGAAGCCCATCTAACATTAGCATTTGCAAGCAAAGCAGCGATCTCGTATTCGATTGCTGCAGAGTTGGACGTATTTGACGTTTAAGGCAATTTTTCATGCATATCATCATCGTATCTAAACTTAGCAATTACACAATCACAATTCACTCTCTTTCTTTTTTATCACCATTTTCATCAAAAACGCAATTCATTCTCTACAATACTAAACTTAGCAATTAAATGATCACAATTCACTCTCTTTCTTTTTTATCACCATTTTCATCAAAAACGCAATTCATTCTCTACAATCTTCTTCTTCTTCTTCTTCTTCAAATAATCAAATCCGATGCCATGCAAAGCCGAGAAATGCAGAGCCACACAAACAACTACCAAACACTTCCCAAAAAACAAGAAGTAATCATCACTGTCTACGTTGAATCTCCCAAATTACAAAACAGTAATTCCCATAAAACGCAAATTATTCCCCACAACAATAACAACCACATCAATCCAAAGCCTTCTCTTCCCAAAACCCCCAATTCCACCGGCTACGACCGCCGGGCTCAGCTTCTCGCTTACTCTCGCCACCTCAGAAATGTTCATTCCTCTAACACCCAATCTCCCCAACCCAAATCCAAGGCAACCTTTCCTTACCCTTTTGTTTATTTTTAAATTGTGATTTGTGAAAATTTTCAAAAAAAAAGAAAAAAAAAATTGAAAATCGTTGTTACTTGCTGACAGAAATGGAAATGGAAGGTCCGATCAGAAGCGCCAACAGTGCGGCGGATGCCATCGAGACGGGCGTTGCAACGGTGGAGATATGAACGAGTTGGGATGATGAGAGAAGAGAGAACAGAGGTTGTGGATCAGCCATGCCGGCCCAAGTGCTTGGGTGGACGAAGCAACAAGAAAAGCACTTCAAGATCGGGTTCTTCTATATTTGTAAGTTTCTCATTGCATTGAACATGTGATTCAATATGAATTGAACACCCATTTGATTGTTCTTAATTAAATATTACATGCTTTGTTAGTATGGTTATTATTGATTAATGTGCGTGTTTCTGTTTTCAGAGGAAATTGAAGAGTTTACTGGGAGAGTTATCAAAGGGCTGCAAACGCAGTGGTGAGGATAGAGGATGAAAATGGCGGATGGTAAGATAATCAGATCCGCCATTTGTGTTCAGTCCCTTGTTTTTCTCCACGCCTTCAATTCTGCTGGGATGTACACTTGCTGTGTGTCGATTGGGCTGTGATTGTGAAGGACCAAAACTAAGTGTTCTGTGTATGTGGATGATTTGTGGGTGGAAGGAAAAAATGTTTCTTTTCCAACTCCTTATGGGGTTGGTTGTGTATCTTTTGACTTCTGACGTTTAATACTAAAGAGTGGTTATGTCGGTTTTGTTTTTTCTGCTTGTTTTTCTCCAACATCGTAATGACTTCTTTCTCATTGGCCAGTGTTTCCATCGATTATATAAGCCATGTTGTCTCAGCACTAACCCCTACTACCTTTAAGTCTCTTTTACCATGTCAAAAATGCATGTGGCAAATAGCTAATTTTATCTAAGCAGTCTCAATTTGTTAGCACAACATTTTATCACTCTTCTTTTTACTCCAATCCAACTAGATGTATTTTACACATCTTGCAACTATCAATACTGGTACGACCTACTTTAACCATGTGAAACCCCAAACATGTTTTGCTTTATGCAATGAGATTCGGACGAAAGGAACAACTAGTACAAGAAGACTATTAAGAGTAACTCACGTTTGGCAAAGAAGCTATGCAATAAAGGAACTTGGAGAAAGACAACAGGACGAATGATCAAGCGTTTAGTCTATTCCACCTATATATGATGAAGAATTTAATAAGAAAAAATCCAGTTCACTAGGCGTTCTTCATCTAACTTTTCTACCGCTTACTAGGCATTCAACGTGAGGTGGCCTTGGGGGCAGGACATGACAAACCATGCATGACTTAAACCAGAAGTCACATGAATAATACCTAATGAGTAATGAGGTTCGCGTCTTTGCTGCCAACTTAAACCCATGCATGTCCGTAATGCTTGGATTAGCCTGGAAAGTTAGTCAACTATGCGTTTACTACATGAATCCGTGTTAGGCCCCTACCTCTAATGCAATACTGAGAAGAAAAAAAGAGTTGTACCCATGTGGAAAGTGACTTGTTCTCCGCACCATGAGATTAACATACAAAGTTACACGACTTCAACTCTGTATAAATTAGATTTGTGCTTTCACACACCTGTCCAAGAAATGAAATTCCATGCTCAACTGTTGAGGTCATGATAATGGGGTGTATATATTCACACAAATATAAGACACCAACCTAATTTACAAGCGAAGTACAAACAAAGATTTGGTGAAAAATTTACAATAAAAAATAACTCCCAAGTATGAATAAAAGCCTGCACTCGTCTTTTTGCAACTAAATCCTACTATACAACAGAAAAATTAGAATTGAAGAGTTTAACACAAGACACGAACCAAGTGGGTTGCAAATAGGATAAATGCAGTCAAACATTTTTCCTCCACAATGGGGTATAGTTCAAGTGCAAAGCAGAGCATGGAATCCTGGAAAACAAAAATGGCACATCCAAAGAACCATAAAAATATTAAATGTTATGTAACACAAGGGATCAGAAAAATGAAAAATATTTGTTCCATTGTCGTGATCTGTTTGGTCGGTCAATGTACTCCAAATGAAGATACAAATCAAAGGACCTCAGGAGTAGCTCCACTGCTGAAATACCTTCCTTCTTTGCTTTCCAAGCTAAAATCTCTGCCGGATCCTAACAATGCCAATGCCTATTCCCCCGAATGCCGGCGGAGGAAAGAACACCCAAGACTTGGCTGTTAAAACCAAATTCTTGACTATTAAGGAAAAAGAAGAAAAAAAAGCACTACAAAAGAGCTATGCACCGTGAACAGAGTGGGTATATGATTTCTAACCGAAGAAATAATGCGGACAGGCCTCCATTACAAGAATAGTTTTAAGCGAATATACATGCCCTATATCAATAAAAGCTTGCTTGCTTGTCCCCTAACTCCCACTCTTTCCACTTCTTTCCTAATAATAAGTTACGGAATTCTGTTAAGTCCTCCTCTTTGTCTTGGCCGCCTTGATCTCCCAAATATAATTCTGCGGAAACCACGACCTGGCCCACCAGTTGCAGTAGAACCGAGACCTGCAGCCCGATGCATCCCAAAATCAATCTCATCTGTCCTGCTGTAGTCCCTATGATATCTATTGCGAGAAAACAAACCACCATCCCGTCCTAAACCAAATGCGTCCATGGAAAAGAAAGCATCATCATCCAAATTATCATCCATATCAGAATCGTACTCACTATAAAAACCACTTTGGTTAGGTTCCAACACGTAATCCCCTAAAACAACTGCCCCAGGTATTGATGATATAATCGTGCTGATCACATCACTACGCTCCCTCTCATGCTCAAATCTCTTCCACTTCTCTTCAAGCACAGGGTCCACTTGGCGGGGTCGTGCTAACGGGTGCTTTGCTCTAACGTGCTTCTTCAGCTCCTTGTACCGTCCAACAAATGAGCAATTATCCTGCATGCAACTTCTCTTCTTAGAATTAAGATACTTTCGCGCTGGTTCCACCACTGTCCAGCCTTTAACCTGTCCCCTACAAAGAGGACATAACAGCTCTGGCACATTAACCTTTTCACTTGGCTGCCCTGCGTCCAAATTGAAGCTTACATTTTCAACCGGAAAATTCAATAGTTCTGAACTTTGAGTTGATGTAGCTTTTGTGTAGGCTTTCTTGTATTGATCGAGACAATTTGAATATCGGCGGCCAGTTGCACACATATAAGGCCGGCAACCCTTATTATATGAGGCACAAAGAAGAAGTACGGCATTGTGAGGGAACTCCATACAGACTGAGCAGGTAGCATCCTCCCACTCTTTTTTCTCTGACCCTTTGCAGTTTTTTTTCTTGAGGTAAACATTTTTAGCAACTTTCAATGGACTAGATGGCAACGTATATGAGTTCGCCCTAGAACGTCTAGAGTCAGAGTTGCTCTGCATCTTTTTCATAGCCATTCACAAATTGTACCTGAAATCATTTGGGGAGGGGGAATGGGGGCATCAGATCTCAGTGAACATATGAAGATTTCACAAACTCATCTGCACCTGAATAGTATGACAATCTAAAATCAAGAAAGGAAAATCAGTACCATAAAATTTCTAAGCCTTGATAAGCATTACTAGCAAATTCAGCTTTTGGACTTAAATTGCATACCAAATAAATAATAGCACCAGGAAGAAAAATAAATATAATACAGGCAAAATTACATAAGAATATCAACTTTCTCAATAAACAGAGAATGACATGGAATAGCAACAGGAAGGAAAAACCATAGTCAAGCACAAAATGAAGCAGGTGCGACTGAAACAAGAGAACATCAAACCTTACATGCACAATATCCATCCCTGATAAAACCAAAAACAAAATTCTCCAAAAGTAAGTTATGGAACTGAACGAAATAAAAAAGGTACAATTTTCAGTCTCATGAAAAATCCCTCAAGCTAACAACCTGTGAAGATAATTGAAACATTTGAACTTTTAGAAGAATAATTGTCCAATTTCAGTCCCTTTCCATCTGAGCGGCCAACCCCCTGAACTAAAAGAGACTTTGAATTCAACCATCACATATATATGAATCACCATTTCCAGAAAGACAAAACAATAAATGTATATTATATTGAAATTATTTTCCACATTCAATCTTTTAGTTTCAACTTTACCACAATAACCATCATGGGTTCCCTTGTAAAAAAAATATGACAAAGTCTTAATAAATGGTCAAAAGGTCGTGCTTTCAATCCATAATGACCACCACCTACTTAGGAAATTTCCTACGAGATTTCCTTGACAACCAAATGTTGTAGGATTAGGAAGGTTGTCCCGTGAGATTAGTCGAGGTGCACGAAAGTTGGCACACACTAACGAATATCAAAAAAGAAAAAAAATTATGCGTCAATAGTCATGCCACAATAAACTCCATCAAATATAACATGGCACAATTGCTTATTCGAACACAATAATCAGTCACCTACGAAGTAAAGATTCATTGAGTGAGAGAACTGGGGTATTGGATACGTATCTTATATGGATTCGTCCAAATACACTTTGAAATGTGTCAGATGCATCATGATTTTGTGTATCTCACTTTTTTTTTCTTTTTTTTTTTCTTTTGTGAATTTCAGATACACGAACCTTTAAAAGATTCGTTAACCTTTAAAGGGCACACTATCTCCCTTCAACCCAGACCATATCAAAATTCAAATAGATTTCTGAAGCTAGCATTTTAAAAAATAAAGATGAAACACTTAAAGAAGATTTTAAAAAAAGCTGAAAAAAAACAGTAATATTGTGTTTAGGGTTATCAATGTGTTGGTTGGAGAAGAAGATGGAAGTCAGCAACCATGAAGCTTGCTGGCGATTAGAAGAAAAAAATAAATAAAGGATATGAAGTCGGGTAAGGAAAGAAATGAAAGGACATGAATCCCAAATGTACCCGTATCTTAGTTTTTCAGAAACTGGCATCGCCAAGATCCTATCATATTCGTATCTCATATCTGTGTCTGTGTTTATACTTCATAGTCAGTCACTGTCTCATTTTTTTTCTTTTATTTTTTATTTTGACGGTAAACCAAACTTCCATTGAGAACAGATGAAAAAAAATACAAGGGTATCCAGAAACATTAAGCCCACAAGAGGGAGCTTTACTAAAGAATTATCTCAAATGAAGCAAAATAAGTCAGAACGAATAATTACAAAAATATTTCACCCACTGATCCCAACAGACAAAATGAGACCTGACGCTGGGAGCCTTCTCTCCTCTAAAGATTTTATTCTCCCCACCTCCACAACAAAGCAAGCAAAGCATCCTAGCTTGTCACAAAAGTCTCCATTTGTCTGAAAGGGTGAATGGAGAAGGAACTCCTCAATCATCTCACTGTAAGCTCTATGTCAAAATAACTCCAAACAAACCATGGAAAATCATACTCCAAAGTACATGATCTAGGTAGGTGTTCCTCTGCCACTGACAACACTAACTCTAACTCTTCAAAACTCCCCCATATGTAGGCAAAGATAAAAAACCTAGCTACCAATGACCTAATAATCTAAAAGGAGAAATCCATGATGACAGAGTTTGAAATTAATGTTTATTACCAAGTTAACAAAACCATGTTATATCATCCCAAATGTTTACTAGGCTTGATAATTTATTTGTTTAACCAAATTTTTTATGATACTAATATTGTCATGTAATCAAGATCTACATCTCCAAAACACCTATATAGATGGAAAAAACGAGTTCCAGGTGCATTTAAATAAAGTACTTCAATACCCTAAGAAAGGTCCGTAGGCATCAAAGTTGCCGTCTTCTTTGAGGAGGGTTGAAGGGACTGCAAGAAATGCACTAGATGTGAGTAACAATCGTGAAAAGGTTTCAGTCACAAAAGAATTTCTCGTGAGTTTAACTCCACCAAGAGGAAGTTAACAAGAAAATCTCTAGGATAGAAGACTTATCTTAAAAAACTCTCTGGTTTCTTTCCAACCAAATAAAACAAAATAAAGCTCTAGCCCCACAATTCCAAAAACTTAAGGCCTATTTGGACCTTAACAAATTAAAAAAGAAGATGACCTCCACCAACCAACCAATCATCACTATATTAACTTAATCAGAATGATTCTATAATCTCATAACATAACCAATTTATTCATTAGACAAAATTAAATATTACAGACTATGGTACAGTATTTCTCACTCTAATTGTCAGAAGATCGGATCTTTGAGTTGTCTCACTATGTCGAATGAAATCTGCATAAAACTATGTACCTCTCCCACATGTGTGTGGGCAACCTTAAATTTTCAGGCCAGAATAGGAAAAGCTAATCCGACAGAATAAAAAATGTCCAAAACTTCCTAGAATTCAGGGTGCCAGTAGTCAAGTAAACACTTGGAATTGTTGTTGGTAGGTAAACAATAGTTTAAATGTATGTTAGAACCAAGCAATCAGCACAACTCAAAATGCAAGACACCAACCTTTTGGGATTATAAAACTAATCATAATAATAAACCCAACTTTGAGAGGTATAGAGAGAATGTTCATTCAAAACTGAAGGCAGATATGGGATTATGATGCCCAATCAAATGATTTCGATTAGACCTGGAATCGTGGGATGGGGGAAACAGAGAGTAAATAAACCAATAATAAGAAACCCTAAAAAAGGGGAAACGTGGAATTTAACACAAGTGAGTAAGAAACACAGAGTGGCGAATAATGGCAGAACCCAAGAAGTAACAGGCATCGGAGACAATGAGAAAAAGGATCCAGAAACCAGAAAAAAGGAATTGAAAAAGAAATGAGAGGGAGAAACAGAAGAATGAGATCAGGAAAAAGAGAATTGGAAGGAAGCGTACCTGGATGGGCAAGTGATTCCCCGGGAATTGAAGGCGCGGTGAAGGATAGAGAGAAGTGAAATTGAAATCAAAGGAATAATAACTGAATTGTGAATTTGAGAAGAAGAGATGATGATGAAGAAGGAGGAGGAGGAGGAGGAGGAGGAGGAGGAGGAGAAGAAGAAGAAGAAGAAGAAAAGGAGGAGAGCAGAGAAGGAGAGCGGAGGATCGAAGCCAAGCGCTCTCGCTTTTCCTGCTGAGACTTGCGTGGAGTCGCTTCGGGGAATTTCTCTTTTTTTCTTTTTTTTTTTTTTTTTATGTTTTCTTTTTCGTGCTGTTAATATGAAATTCCATTTGGCAGTTCTTTTCCTTTCTGACGACACTATGAACTCACAATGTCGATACGCAACTTGGGCCTTAATACTTCATTCATATTATGGATCATTCAATTATTGGGTTCTGGCCCTACTCTTCAACTATATCGCCTTTCATATATCCACATATTACAATCTTCTTCTTCCTCTAAACACTTTTAAATGCTGGTCAGATTTTGTATTTTATCCAAATATTAAATAAGGTGATTAACAACTACTCTTTGATTTCACTCCCGTGAAGAATGCTGTTGACTAGGTTGGTTGTTGTGTTGATGACTAAGTAAGTTAAATAATGTTTTATTATCGTCTTAGGGAATCCAGATGCTCACTATGTAACTCGTTATGTTGTTGGATTTATGTCTCATTTTTATTCATTTTTTTCTTCAATTTTCAAAGTCTATGAAAGACTTAGGGAGCATTTGGCACGCAAATTTAGAATCAAATTCTTGAAAATTGAATGACCGTGGGTTTATTTGATAGGGTTCTGATGCTTGGAAATTATAAATGCCTGTGTTTGGGGGGCAGAATTTGGGAATCTGAATTTCTTTACGCCTAAACTTTATTTGGGTGTTGGTTTTGAATTCATGATTTTAGCTAATCTATTTAGTTTTTTTACTGTGAATTGCACATCCTAAATTTATTGTGTATCAAAATTTTAATTGATTTTTTTTTTTCATATTTTGTACTTCTAATTCAATCTCTTAACTCTATTGATTTTTCACGGCGATAATGTAAAAATGAAAATTTTTAATATTCAATAACAATAATTTTGATTACAGATGCATTAATATGAATAGTATAATTATGAATATTACAAACCATTTATAAAATATAATAAGCCGAATGATGTTTATGAAAGTTTTAGTTAAAACATTAAAAGGGGTTTAATAGATTTCAAAATAAATATAACCAAAAGGATCCTGCAAAAGCCAAAGTCAAGTAAAGTTATCTTTAGCCCTAGTTATGGTTACGTTGTCTTCCTACTATGAGCATGTAGTGTATACTTTTATCAAAAGAGTTTAAATAGAAATGAGGTTTTTTTTTCATACACTTTTCTCTTCGGTCAATTCAATAAGTTCTAAGTCTTTTAGTTAAATTGACCAACGAAAAAAATGAATAATGTTATTAAACTAAAAATAAATAATTAATAAAGATGAACTAATAATAATAATAATTAGAAAAGCTCAAGAAGAAAAGAAAATAGAAGAATGAAAAATATTTATTTTAAAAAATGTTGTTGTGCTTAAATCAAAGACTTATTTTGAAAATGACTCAAAGAAAAAAATTTCAAAAATTCATTTTTATTAATTTTTCAAGATTTGAGGCGATTGACGAAGTTGGTGGTTGGAAGTTCGCCAATAGAGTTGTCAAAAATGACACCCAATAGTCGATCGACAATGGTCACTGAGGGTGGTGTTCAAAGTTGGCTAATGAATTTTCTAGATTGAATTAGAAAAAAAATAAGATAATCCTTGAAAAGAGTGTAAGAAGCCTTGTGAAGACAATCGTTAATCAATGGTGAAGATGGTCAATAGTGTCAATGTTTAATTAAGACAATTGATTGGTCGACGATCATCATTACAATCGGTCGCCAAGGGTCATGGCTATTAGTCATTGACCATCATGACAAGACGCACCACATCGATAATTAACGATAACAATTGGTCGTTGTCGATCAAGAGGTTTACTTGACAACAAAAACGTTCAAAGTTTCATCAACGATCAAAATGATTGGTCATCGACGATCGATAATCGACAGTCAAGACAATCCGAAGGCGATAATCAAGATGATCCGAAGTTGACAATTAAGATAATCGGTCATCGTGATTGTCAGTTATCGTGATTGTCGATTGGTCATTATGCTGATTGTCAAGTTGGCTAACATTTGTTGTCAACGATCATCAATGATCAATAAAAAGAGGTTGAAGTGAAATTTTTTTCTAAAACATATGACATTCAATAATATATATATATATATATTCCAAGCTTATGGTTTTGATTTTTTAATCTTAATAATTTTATTCCAATGGTCCAAACATGAGATTAGCTTCAAATGTCAAACCCCTAATTCCAAATCTTTTGACCAAAAACCCCATTGGAACTCTTATTTGGTTCATATTTTGTTCTTTTTATTGTAATTATATTGATCTTTGTCCCTTTCACTCCTTTGATGTTGGAGCTTTTAGAAGTATTTTGTATTTTCTAAAATATAAAATTCAAGTGTGCAGTAGATACCTAAATTTATGTTTAATAAATTTTCAAATTTTCAATTATGTGTTTAACATTCCATTGCAGATTTTAAAATTTATAAAATTAGTCGATCTAAGTATATTATTTATGGGTAATAAAAACATTATCATATAATTTAAATATTGTTTCTTGGCAGTTAAAGGTTTAAATTTAACATTAACAGAAGTGTACTCAACTAAGTCATATAGTATCAACAAAGGAAAAAAGATTAGTCTATCAATATATATGTATTTTCCATTTTTGTGCAAATCTATCTACTTATCTGGTTGTTTGAAGCATTTTTGTAACCACCACTTCTATAAGCCGATGAAAACCTAAATTCTCTGATATCATAATAATAATAAAAGTATTAAATTTTAAAGATTGGAAGACGACGCAACATTCAGAAATTAGTAACAAAATGCAAGAAAACAAATTTGAAAGTCCAACTTTGACCAAAATTCAAGTCTCGATATAATACATGGTCAAACCTGATTAAAAACAAAAATTGGACAAAGTTCAAAGTTGGGGAACGAAGGTACAGCACATAAATATTTTTTTTAAAATGAAGAAAAAAAAAAAAAAAACAAAAGAAAAGAAAAGAAAGAAAGAAATGAACTGCCTTAGCCTAAATCAGGCGAAGTAGCTATATTATAATTTTTACAAGTAGTGTAAGCGTTTCTTCTTTTGTACAGTTACACACACCTTAGCCTAAATCAGGCAAAGTAGCTAAGCAAATTAACAAAACCAACTTAAAATAAACAATCATAAGCTGAATCATCAAAATTACATTCTTCTTGTTCTCTGTTTCTCAGCCAAGAAACTAACAATTAACTAGAAGCACTTCCATTTAACTATTCTTGCATCAATGGCAGACTGCCCTCCCTTGTATTGTAGATCAACGTCTACACTTGAATTCCAATAATTACACAAAAAAATGTCTCAAGTCAAGCTTTTACATCCGAGATTCTGCAAAGAACCAGAACTGGATTCTGATTCCTCAGCAAGCCATTCAACTAAACGAGACGTAACCATGTCGGTTGGATGTATGTCTATTTTCAGCAATAGAAACTGAGAGAATAGGAAATAATATATATATTTCAACCCAATGAAATAGAGAACAAATAACAAATATGCAAATATGGTAACTTTTAGCATCCGACCAAGTCAGAAATTCTACCTTGTAATCAATTCTTCTTCACAAGTTTAAATCCTCCTGCCTGGCCTGTTATAAGGAGATGCCGACCCAGATAAACTGGAGACTGGTCTTTTCACAAACGAGTGATTTAAAAGATCAGCAGCAGTAGGACGGTCCTTCGGATTAACTTGTAGGCACTGCAGAATGAAATCCTGTGCATCTTTTGGGAGAGACTCGGGAACTGCAGGCGGTTTGCCTTTTCCGATCCTATATAGTGCCTGCATATGCTGAATTCAAAGGAAAGCAGTTTAGAAACTAAATAATGGGTATCCTATCTCCTATCATAACATACAAGAATAGTTTGAAATCACTAATCAACAAGAGAAAGCTGAGCGTGGCAAGTTTTTGGACACCTTCAAACCATTTAGCTTGTTTTATCTCAGTTTCAGTTCAAACTGTGAGCTTAGAAATCCAGCAAACAGAAAAAACAAAGTTTGTAAACACAGAAGGAGAATACAGGTAACACGTACAGATTCCAACTCTGAATATGGAAGCTTTCGGGTTAACATTTCCAATACTGTGCACCCAAGGCTCCAGATATCGGCAGGTAGACCATATCCTTGACTCTTCCCATTAACCACCTGCACAAATCACAATAATGATAAATGAGTGATGCATGAGGATACTAGAGCATGTGTTAAGAATATTAATGATGCATGAGACTTTAAGGAAGAAGGCAAACCTCAGGTGCCATCCAATACGCAGTCCCCTTACAAGATTTAACATCGTTCAATTTTGTTGCCTGAAAAGTATAAAAACAATGATTTTAAGGGAAGAAACTCCCAGAAAAAAACGCCAAAACAGATATAATAAAATGGATTGGGGAAAACCTTCGCCAAACCAAAATCTGCAAGCTTCACAGATCCATTCACGTCCACCAATATATTAGCACATTTAATATCCCTTTATGAAAAAAAAAAAAATTGATCAAAAAATAAAATAATTATACATTAAGAGGAAAGCAATAAATATGACGTTTTTCTCAATAAAAATTTAAATACTCAAAAAGAAAAAGGGAATGAAAAAAAACTCATTTGAAATAATTAAGTTTTGAGATGTATTATCTTGACACAAACAGAAAAAATCTACATGTAATCTCATCAAGAAGAAATTTACAGATTTTCAATACAGGGCATCATATATTTGTTGCATATGCTTTAAGATCGAGGAATTCTTTTAACAACAAACTGAGAATATGATAGAGGGGGATGACATCCCCACAGGACTAAATGGCCACAAAAGAAGATGCCCAATTGGTGTCATTATTACAAGAAAAAAATCACCAGAAATTACCCAATAAGCCCATAAGTAGGCCAATGTTATTCTCTCACACCCCTCATTTCCCCCCAAAATGTTTGATTTCATCTATATGAGGACTAAGAAAATGTTTTAATTTTTTAGTTTAAATATCGGGAACATTGATGGATAAAGGACAGTTATGTTATGCTGTTATACAGACTATTAAATTTCCAAAATTAATTTTAAAAATTGGGTAGACTGGGATGTTAAGAGCACAGTTGAGTTAAATATATTTCAGAAGGAATTTGAACTGTTCTTCCTATGACCAACTGAAGATCAAATAATACTAAAAACAGAAGGTGCAAGAAATGGTGAAAAGCTCTCTTCTTTCATTAGGAAAACTAAAAAAACTGTAGCATGGACTTGACAACTGAAGATTCTTTCCCCCTTCCTATCCACAGCAATGGTATTAAAGATGAACATAATGAATACAGACTGATCCATAGAAGTCTCAGGCTATGATCATAGTACAATATAATGATACGTGTACAGAACCAAACAAATTATTAAAAAGAAAAATTACATAAAATGTCCAATATTGGTAAGTGGTAGATAGGACAGGATGTCGAACAACTTCATTCACAAGCATAATTCACAAACAATTACATAATAGATTCACTTGTATACCTGTGAATCACATTTCGCTCGTGAAGATACTTTAAACCCGATAGAATCTGCCTTGTGTAGGCAGAAACAATGGAATCCATAAGGCTTGTCCTCTGATATAGACTCATAAGGGAGCCTTGAGATACAAGCTCAAGGAAGATATATAGTTTTGACCCATCCTGCAAATAAAATCAATAAATTATTAACTATTGGATATTCAATTTTTTATTAGTCAATTAGCCCAAAGAGAGGAAACCTAAAGTAAATTAATTGTCCATTAGCTAAAATTGATGAATGAAAATTCTAGATAGCCATGCAAGTATCCACGATCTTTCTTGATTTAAAGCTCAAATCTAAAAGAGAGCAGAAAAGTTGTAGATTAATGTGTGCTCCAACATGTGGTTTTTCATTTTCAGTCCTAACAATACACGCCCATCAGTGTAACTACCAACACACTTCCAATAATATGGAAAATTAAAATAAGACAAGGTCGGAGAATTGGCATGTCAAGTTAGTATAACAAACCACTTCACACATGCTGGCAGAAAAAAGCATCAAATAATGTAAAACCTGTATGTTGATGGTTTGGATCATGGTAGCCAAGTACCTTTCGAATTTGAACTTTACATGTGAATATGTTTTGCGTGCGTACTCAGGTTCATTGGAAAACATATATCGACATACACTAAAAGTAAGTTTTACTATTGAATAAACCGACTTCAGACAAGTTTGTAAAGAATTGTAGAAACTTAACTTCAGGCAATAGAAGATAAATTATATAAATTTACATGAGGCTTTTGAAGCATATAAAATTGATTGGAGATCCTGAGGTTAATATTACGGTCAAAGAAGATGCAATGAGAAGGGGGAATTGTGGTGAAAAGGAAACAAAGAAAACATAAGCATCAAGGTACAAATAATAATTTAGGCAAGTGTTAAATCTTTTTGTGATTCCCGTGGAAACTAACATTGATTTGAACACTACATGTGTCTACTCAACCGTAATTAAAAATGTATTGGGCTATCAAAAAGCCAGAAGAAAGATCAGAGTTGGAGGAAATGGATTTCATTTCAAATGAAGAATATGATAAAAGACTACAACCAAGATACTAGAGAGTTTATAAATACTAAAAGTAAACCTAACTAAATTAATCAAGCATATTTTTTTCGGGCTATCCAAAGGTGATTTATAAATGCCTAATAATTTCAATTCTTGAGGTTCAAGGCCAATACCGAATGTGTGCCATAGTACTGAACTATGTTCTCATGCTCAAACTCACTTAGAAGAGCTATCTCCTGGAAGACAAATCAAATGAAGAAGTGAGAAAAGCAGATTAAGAATAAGATCATAAAGACTTCATTCATTAAAAGATGATGAGAATATCAAATCATAACAGGTAAGGACCCATTTGGTAACAACTTCGTTTTTAGTTTTCAGTTTTTGAATTAGCTTACTCACTACTTCTTTAGCATACTTTTTTCACCATCATCAAAGAAATGTTTGAATTCTTAGTCCAATGCCCATAACAAAAAAAAAAATAAAAATAAATAAAAAAAAAAAAAAAAAAAAACAAAACAAAACTTTGAAACTAAAAATAGTAGTTTTTCAAAAACTTATTTTCGTTTTCTAAATATGGCTAAGAATTTAAGTATTTACTTAACAAAGATAAAAATAAAACATAAAGTTGTTATCAAACAGAACCTAAACTTTACAGCATAACAAAAATGTTGTCATGAACAAGTGTAAATCACCTGTTGAAGTTGATAGATACTCTGTCTTCCCTGACTGTCTTCATCGAGCAGTGAAACTTCTTTGAGTGCAAAAAATGTCCCATCCCTGCAAAAGGGAAATAAAAACAGATGAATTTTCCAGCTAATCAAAAATTGAGACGTGGGTTTAGGATGAGTCCCATTCCCATCAGCAAAAACAATATCAGATCAGCCACCAGAAAATTCCCAGGTCAGAAATGCCCGAGTCATATTAATCGTGCGACAAGTTTCTCCTATCTACAAGAACCCCATAGAAAATCAAACAAACGTTGCCGATGAAAATAAGGTAGAAGAAACACTACGTACTCTGAAATTGCTTCGTACACTGATCCAAATGAACCGCGCCCAAGAAGCCTGCCTAAAACCCAGGATGTGATAATGGGATTACCTCTCATATTGGGTGAAATATTTGCAGGCTCCGTAGTACTGCTCGAAGAATCATCGTCATTCGATGTCGTGAAGGAACCCCAAGATCCTATGAGCGATGCGTTCTCCACAGGCCTCACTGTATTTCCTTCTCCTTCTCCTTCTCCTTCTACTTCAACTAAAGGTTCCACACGTTCTCCTACTTCCTCTTGATGTTCATCCTCAACTAATGGAGCAAAACCTTTCAAAATGTCCCAAGTAGAGCAAGCATTATCGAAATTTGGTAGCCGCATGGACGGCGGCGGCTTAAGTAAAGGAGGCCGGGCACCATTAATTCCACTTCTCGAACTACATCCAGTAGCAGTAGCCATCCGGCGTTCATTCAACTCTGCAAATTCGGTCTTAGTCTTGGAAAGCTCGACGCTAATTCGAACTGAATCCTTAACCCTCCGACATAATTCATCTTGAATTTCTTTATCTTCCTTATCCTTACTAATCTCCTCTGTCTTCGGGGAGGTATCCATAGAATACAGCCTCGACCTCGGTAGAAGCTCGGAAGATGAACGAACCTTTCTAGCCTCCCAAGCCTCCATCGGAATAGCAAAATCGTCAGGGCCAGCTAGCCCTAGAGTCCGACATATGAGATCAACTTCACCGTCAAGCCCTTTAATCCGAAAACTGGAGGGATCGGGGTTTTCCATGGAACGAGTGTAAAGAGACCCAGAAGAATCTTCGAGCGAAGAAGACGAGGAAGCAGCATCATAATCAATATTCTTGGCCGCATTAAGTCGGCCAAGCTTGGGTTTCCCAGGGATTTTCCTGGGATCCATGGGTTTTCTTTTGTTCCTAGGAGAGAAAAACTGAGGGAGACGATTCATCGAGACTCAAGCCCATTAAAACATCCCACCGGCAACGGCAAGAAGAAATTCCCGATGAAATCAAGACAAACCCACAACAAAATTACCAAATTGGAAAAGGAAAAAGGAGATCTTTTGCAAATGAATCAGCCTCCAAGTTTGAGGAAAGGAAACTGGGAAGAGAGAGAGAGAGAGAGAGAGAGAGAGAGAGAGGTAGAAGAAAAGGGTTGAAAGATGGTAGTGAATTGGACTGGTAAACGCCGGAGAGAGAGAAAAACGCGGTGCTACGTGGAAGTAAAAGTAGCCGAAAGAACAGCCGAGCCGAGGGCGACGGCGATTGGCTGGCGAATTGGATTGGGAATTTGGGGAAATGGAGGGACCTCCCCTTTTTGTTGTTGCTTGTCAGATACCGAGTCCAGTAGATTTCTTCTTCTTCCTCTCGATGACGTATTCACTTGCTACACCCGCTTACGATCATTCGTCCTTTCTTTCTCTTAATTTCCATTTCTAAATAGGTGAAGTGAAGTTGGATAAATAGGAAATAAGGATACATTTTTTTCTTTTCTCTTTAACCATCCTCTCGTATTTATCATTATCACTGTCATTATCTTCCTCTTTCTTTTTTCCTCTCAAATTCAAACCCCACTTTGCCCACTCCCTCCATACACTCACCCACACAAACTTTCCTCCTTGCTTCCTCACGTTTTCCACACAATAAAATTACTTTTTTAAAAAAAATAATAATAATAAATTGTGAAAAATTAAATTGATAACTGATAAGAGAATTATTGTCTCACAACTAAAAAAACCTTTACCTAATGTTCTACAATAAAAACTAAAATCACTGTTCTTAATTATGTGGTAAGCTAAGCTAGTGTGAAATTTGTACCTATCAAAGTTAAATGTTTGATTTTCTTGAATAACCTATTGTACCAGAAAAATCATTGTACTATGCATTTCATTTCAAAATTGTTCAAAATTCAATTTTCATGTTATTTTAACCAGAAAAAGAATCTGTTATTCTTTGAATCCATTTTGAAGTTGAAAGGTAAAACTAAAATTTTGAAAAATATAGTTACATTATTTGGGTTAGGAATATTTTGTATGAATGTAACTTCAATTATTTGGGTCAGATATGTGCGAGATAAAGCATGAGGGCGTAAGAGACTTACTGAACATGCAAAGAATGGCTCTAAATGGATTAGGAGGTGTACCAATTTTATTTTGAAATAAATAGTGAAAGTTTGGAACGTGTGAGATGCGTGCGAGATACATGCGAGATAAAAAAAAAATCTTTATTCCTTCTATTCCTATTGCTTACTCCTCCTCTATTCGACCCAACTAAATCCTCTAGTTCAATTCATTTTTCACTACCTATTCAACTTTCTAAGAACCTAAACCAAACTTTGACTAAACTAATTTACAGAAAATAAGTCCATTCCAAAAACCAGACATTTATGGATGAAACTAACAACAAATACCCCAACCAAACATTTATAGCAAATAAATTGAAAATGGGTTAGAGATGAAACTCACCGAAATAAGAGAAAACACTCGAAGTTGATTGAATGATTCGAAGAGGAGCGACTGAATGGCCGAAGTATCTTCAGGTGTTCTACGCGAAAGAGAAGGGAAAGGGAACTCTACGCGAAAGAGAAGGATTGTGGAGAGAAGGAAAAGCGAACATGGAAGAGGGAAAGGAAAAGAGAAAGAGAAATTTAATTAAGGGCATTTTTGTCCATTCACACCTGAATTGTCCTAAAACTCTTCATTTTGAAAAGTTATCCCAAAAGTCATTTAACCCTCCTTTTTTAACCTATTTTTGGCAATTTCCCAACATTCTCCTCATCTAATTTTTAAAAGAATAACAACTTGTTTCATTGCATTACATTATTGCAACATTAATTTGGTCTTTATAAGAATTTTATTATAACTATCGCATTGCAAATAATCTTATTTATTATAATTATGTCACTAAGCAAATCGTAAAGATTAGGCCCGTTTTCTAACCATTTTAATTTTTCCTTTTTGTTTTTTCTTTTCTTTTTTAATTCTGTTTTCTTTTTTTTTTTTTTTTATTCAAAACAAAAATCACATCAATTTGGTAACTAATTTTATTTTCTGTTTTTGGAAAACTAAGGACCCGTTTGGGGTTAGGGTTAATACTGTGGGCTTAGGTTAGCCCAACCCTAACCCCGGTTTGGGCCTAAGATTAAGGAAACCCGTTTCCTTAATCCCGGTTTTACCCTCAAACACCTTCCCCTCAATCCATCGGTTTTCCTCCTCCATTTACGTCTTCAACCCGTGTTAACCCTACGCTCAATCCGTCTTTATCCCCTTCGATTTCTCCTTCTTTCGTTCTACGTTCTCTCCCTCATCATATCCATTTGCATTTTTGGTTCTCCCCTTTAATTCCTCCTTCTTTCGTTATTTGTTGTCTCTCTCATCTCCTTCATTACCCTTTTTCGGTTCTCAAATGTATTTCATAAACCCTCATCTGCCCATTTTTTTCCTGATTCCCTGTTCAAACCATGGCCATTTATTTCCCACATTTGCCGATTTTCGTAACACCCTAACCCATTTTTTCTGTATATTTTGTTCCTTCATTCGTCCGTTGCGTTTTGCCAATGAACCCCCATTTTGTGAAGCCGAATCTCTATCTACATCTCTCTCATCCGTCTTTCTCAGTCCCAAAGGTTTTCTCGTGTTTGTTGAAGCCGACCCTTCAACTGCATTGGCTCCAAACACGATTTCCTTTTCAGATCTAGGGTTTTGCCTCCAAAAACGTTTTGTTGAAGGCGACCCTCTAATTTTCTCCTGGCCGCTCGACGTTCCATTGTTGCGGCTAGGTGTTTCGCTTGCCGTTTCATAATTTCCTTCACTGATAAGTTAGACACTTCAACACCGTTGTCTGCCAATGGTTGTCGATCGAGCTTAGTAGGGAGGTATTGGATTCTTTTGAGTCCAATTTTTTTTAGCCGATGATGAGTTCCCATTCCTTTGAATACAAACTGATTTCGTTTTGGAATATATGTATATATTTGCATTCCGTTGCATTCTGTTCTTTGTTATAATAATTTACTTATATTATTGCCATGATTTTCCATTGTTTGATTTGATGTCTGAGTTTTTATTTCGATATATGTATGTAGACCTATTTGTCCATTCTGTTGTGCTTTAATTTGGGTATGGTGTACTTTATTTTGGCCTTCCATTCTGTTTTCTTGGTTTACTTTGTTTTGTTCATAAATGTATGTTGGCAATGGCTTTTATGTTTTCTTATATTCACCCCACCCTTAATTTCTTATCAATTTTGTTGCTTGATTTGAGATTTACAAAATATGTTTCAAGTGCATTACACACTTTTCTTGTATCACTGATATTTTGGGTTAAAAATATGTGGCTTCATAGAATTAGTAGTTCAACATTGTGTTATCTCTTCCATCTGTTCAGATTGTATGTTTTTGGTATAGTTTCCAATATATAGCTTTTGACTGCTTGGACTTTTCTATGCTTTTAGTTAGTTGAAGTAGAGATTCCCTGTTTTTCAGTCATTGATTTTATTGATGGAAGGCTTGCAGTGTATTACTTCCCTCTTTAATTTTTGGTTTCTCTTCATTAAAGCCCTCTTAACTTTTTCCATCTTCTCATACATATACATCACATTTCCTCTTTTCATTTATCTTTCACTTCTCTATCACTGCATTCTTCTCTCTGTATCTATCTTCTCCTTCGTAAGTTACTTTTTTTTCTCACTCTCCTTTTAATTTTCCTTTTTTTTTTAATTTCATTCATTCCTCTATTGTATTCTTCTCTCTGTTTCTATCTTCTGCAATTAACTTTTGTCCTCCTTTCTCACTTAAGAACTATTTTGTATGTACTTATTTTGCATCTATTGTATTGATGTTTACCTTATATGCTTCTATATCACTGCATTCTTCTCTCTGTCTTTATCTTCTCCTTCATAAGTTATTTTTTTTCTCATTCTCCTTTTAATCTGCCTTGTTTTTCATTTCATTCCTCCTCTATTGTATTCTTCTATCTGTTTCTATCTTCTACAATTAACTTTTGTCCTTCTTTCTCACTTAGGAACTGTTTTGTATGTACTTATATTCATCTTTTGTATTGATGTTTACCTTATATGCTTCTATCTTTCTTTTTTGCTATCATTTCATGGTTTTAATGTATGGTAAATTGTCCATAAACTTAATTCTTTGTTATTTTCTATTTACATGTGTTCTATTTATTCGTCTATCTTTTTTGTATTTTTTCCATTCGCTTTTGATATTTCTACAACTATGAAATTTTATTTATTATGTTGAATGGATTTCAAAACTCTGAGGCTACGAATTCAAAAAAAAAATTCCATTTTCTTATGCTTTCCATGTTGATTATTAATGTCTTTACTCATTCAATGTTGATTTCAGGTCCTACTTGTCGTCATAGAAGGTATGTATACCTAATATTCTTTCATTTTTTCCTTCTATATCGTGTCTTATGTTCAAATGTTAACAAGGTTGTTTATCTTATGCAAGACGTTGTCGTTCCTGAGTATACTCTTCTAAGAGGTACTATTGTAATGGCCGTTTGTAGGCTTTCTTTTGTTTAGTTTCATATATTATCGTTACAACAGTAACATTTGTAATTTCTTTTCTATCGTTACAAACTTTTTTTATTTTTTTGTTATTTATTCTTTTGGGTTTTGTATAAATTTATTACAAACATTTTGTTAAACATTATTTGGTTTATTAGTGTAATCGACCCAACTCTTTATACTAAGCTGAGGTTATTACTAAAAAGAAACAATGACAAGAGACACTTTCTTTAAACGAGAGAAGACTAAATTTTCATTAAAAACGGAGTCTTAAAACACTGAAACATAAACGCGGAAGCAAAACTGAGTCAACTGTAACGACCCAACTCTTTATACTAAGCTGAGATCATTACTAAAAAGAAATAATGATAAGAGACACTTTCTTTAAATGAGGGAAGACTAAATTTTCATTAAAAACGGAGTCTTAAAACACTGAAACATAAACGCGGAAGCAAAACTGAGTCCCCATATGGCATGTCACAAATCCTTCTCTGTCGCTCGCCAGCTTTCCTCTACCTTTACCTTCGCCTGAAATGCTAAACATAGAAAGAGTGAGTATAAACATATACTCAGTAAGGGACCTACTACTAGTCCCGCTAGGTGTCTGTTAACTTCCCATTAGAGTCCTGTAAAGAAGTACCTCTGAACTGGCACGTTCCCGAACACGTGCAATCTGTGATCCCGTAGGAATAAGTTGGTCTCTTGTGAACCCAAGGGAACACCTAAGACGATCGGGCTGTGAGTGATCCCGTCGAATCACTCAAATCATGTCTATGTCAATGTCAATGTCAGACTGGCGGTCCTGTCGGACTATGCAGTCATAAGTGTGAGCGATCCCGTCGGATCTCTCAAATCATGTCTGTGTCATAATAGTGGTGATCCCGAAGGACAGCCATGTAGGTACGACTCTAATAGACAAAGTTAACAGAACACCCTATCCATAGCATGTAACACAACATAACATCATAACATGACATGAATATTAATCTTAATGTCCTTAATCATGTGATTAATATATCATGCATCAACAATCATCAACATAATAATCTCAGTCATCATCATCAACATACTATCAGTCATAACATGACATTAGTCATCAACATCAATCATCAACATAGTAATCTCAGTCATTATCAATAGGCATCAAATTATGCATTTTAGCTACCATCAATGCATTATCATAATTACATGCGGTCTCTTGAATTCAGTTCGAAGGTCTAGTAGGAGAATCTCTTACCTGGAGATTTTAGCCAAACAAAGGTACTCCCTAGTTGACAGTAAAAATTCTCCAATTAACTTGATCCTAATCATAAAAGAAAAACTTAGTATCTTAATTAACGAAATTAGCAATTGACTAACATCCAAAAATTCTCCCAAATTAATTAACTTTCTAAAAATTGGGGTTGAAACCAATTCAACCTTGATTGGGAAAGATCCAAGATTTAAATCTTAAAAAGTTTAGCCAATTGAACCTTTAAAGAAACCTCAAATAGATTCAAAATTAAATTAATAAAATATTAATTTAATTTCATTGGCTTACCAAGGTTACTTAAATGGAGGTTGAAAAATCCTCTTATCATTGATGAAAAAATTCATCACTTTAAATCCTCAAGCTTCCAAATAAACCAATCTTAACTTCAACTGATAAGGCGGCGACGGCGTCGCAGAAGGTTATCTTAGAGAAGAAGATGAAAAACCTTTTTTTTTTCCTTTACTTTCTAACTTAAGCATTCTAATGCTATTTATAGACCCAAATAATAATAATAATATTATTTCCTTTTTCTTTTAGGATATATATATAATACCAAATATATATATATATATATATATATATATATATATATATATATATTTATTCCCATTATCTTTCCTAAATAAATGTCTTAAATGCACAAAATCTTAAGCATTTATAATCATTAGTAATAATAATAATACTTCTTTATTATTATTTTTTTTTCTCACCAAAATCTACAATAAACATATATATTTATTTAAACCATTATTCTCTCTTATAAATAAATATATATCTTTTCTTGTCCAATCAAATCAACCATCTTTCTTCTCATGGATTATTTTCTTTTCCAAACAAATATAGCTATATTCCATAATATAATTAACTTCACTTTTCCAAATTATTAATTAAATATATATATACTCAATTAAATCCAATTCCACCAAACCAACTTTTCCCTCCAAAATCTCAAATTAACTTAAGTCCTTAATTAATTTAATCAATCAAATATTTTCTAATAAATCACTTATAACTTCCAACATGAATTATCTTAACTCAACCATGACAACTTCAGTCCATAAACAATACTTAAACTTCGCAGAATAATTAATTATCTTCCACAATAATTAATTATTATTTATCTTTCTCCAAAATAATTATCCTTTTACAAATAATTATATTTTCCCAAAATATAATTATTTTACTTTTTCTCCCTTACCAAATATCTTTTCTCCAAAATACAATTACCTTTTCCTTAAATAATTATATTTTAACAAATATAATTATCTTTTCCTTTAACATAATAATTATATATATATTTCCACGTTACATACAATTATCAAATCTCCAACAAACTTTTCACCCCACAATTTAATTAAATAACATCCATAATTATTTAATTAAATTCAATCTCAACAACACTAAAAATCCACAACTTTACTCAATTCTCTTAACTTACCATTTAATCAAAAACTCAACACCACATGCCAAAACCTTTAATTAATTAAATATTCATTCAAGAAATATTTAATTAATTTCAATTCCCACATAAATCAAATAATTCTCATTAAATGAATTTCAAATAACGCCCAATAGATTAAATCTAATTAAACAAAATTAAGATAATTAACTCCAAAATTATCTTAATTTTTGGGGCGTTACGATAAGGTGTATGCATTGTTTACTTTAAAAATCTTCTTTACGTAGTTTCTACATATGCAAGATGAATATATGTTTTGCAACGTTCATCTATCTTCATATCATGCAATTAGCGACTATATAGTGAATTAAATTAGTATAACGGGAATGCGGGTACACATAACACAGTAATGGAGTAATGTATTTTTAAAATTAATTAACTAACGTAAAATCCCACTTTCCATAATAAATACGAATTTAAATCAGTTCTTACAACCCTCAGTTGAAACATGTAAATGAGGGGTCCAAGTGCAGTTACAAAGTTAATAAAATAAAATTGCAATTTCGTAACAAAAAAAATTGCATAAAGTTTACACATGTTAGTTATTCGTAATTAGTTAATACCATGAAAAGAATATGTCAAATGAATGTTGAAGTTTTCAAATTAAACTCGATTTTTTTCCTTTAATTTGTTTTAAACAAGTTTTTAATGTAATTTTTGTTAATGTCTTTATAACAGTTTTCAATTATTTCATGACTAGCTAAAGTAACATATTGACACATGTGTAAAAAGAAATTTTCAAATTCACGGTTCGTTTAATGGTAATTTCAATTACGAATAAAATATTGAATTCATTATCAAACATAATAGTATAATTTTTTTTACAAATGTAACCCTATTTTTTTAATGTAATTTAGTTAGAAAATCAATTTACTGTAACTTTTCATATAATTTTGAAAATAACTTTTAACGAAAAATAAGTATTTCTTTTCGAGGACAGTTTTTTCAATTATCATAAACATGAACCACTTTCTATGTACTAAAGAAGAAATAATTATTTGATAGATTATGCAAACCTCTGTTTGCATGATTTCACATTGTTTCTCTTCGAATACTTGTTATTAATTTCCATATACTAAATTTTATGTCCATTGTAAATGACCATTCTAATAACATACTTAGGCACATATTTTGTATGACAGTTAAGGTTATTTGACATGGATCAACAAACACTTCTTTGAGTCCTAACTGCGTTCACATTTGTCCAACGTCAAATGTTCCTAACGTTGGAACTACTAATGAACGACAATAAGTGTCTCCCAGAAACATCATTCGATACAAGGCATAGAATTAGGCAGCTTGCATTCTTTCGGATGATACACGAGTCTGATCTTATGTGTCGCGAAAGCACCTGCATGGACAGGCGCACATTTGCAATTCTATGCCACTTACTCAGGACTGTAGCTGATTTCATCAACAGAGATTGTCGATGTCGAGAAAATGGTTGCTATGTTCTTGCACGTCCTTGCGCATGACGTGAAGAACCGCGTAATTCAACGAGAATTTATACGATCAGGCGAGACAATCTCTCGACATTTTAACCTTGTTCTTTTGGCTGTGGTGTGACTCCACGATGAGTGGATAAAGAAACCTGTGTCGATACCAAACAACTGCACTAATCAACATTGGAAGTGTTTCGAGGTGCGCCACTGTTTATGTGGTAAGTTTGTCAAGTATCAGAACGTCACAATAATGTAAGCCTCTTTCTATGAACCTGCAGAATTGCCTTTGGGGCATTGGATGAGACGTATATAAAGGTGAACATGCCCGCAGCAGAACGACCTTCGTTCAGAACGCAGAAGAGGAAAATTGCGACTAATGTACTCGACGTCTGCGACATGTCCTTGTCGGTTGGGAAGGATCTGTAGCAGACTCACGAATTCTCCGAGATGCTCTTGGTCGAGAAAAAGGACTGCAAGTGCCAAAGGGTATTTACAATTTTCATTTTCGTTGCCATTTTAGAAGTTACATATGGAATGCCAATAGAGTATCGATTTTCGGTACATGATATTATTACTTATGCGATGCGGGTTATCCAAATGCTAAGAGATTCCTCGCTCCATACAGAGGCCAACACTAACACTTGCAAGAGTGGCAGGGTGATGGAAATGCCCCAACAACTGCAAATGAATACTTCAACATGAAGCACTCTTCGCCAAGAAATGTGATTGAGCACGCATTCAGTGTTCTGAAAGGTCGTTGGGCAATACTTCGTGGGAAGTCCTACTATCCGCTCCAAGTGCAGTGTCGCACAATTCTAGCATGTTGCTTGCTCCATAATTTTTAGATAAGAGAGAAACCGTTATAACCCAAGCTGGATTCTTTTGCCATTGATTTTTCTCAAGTTTTACTTGCTATTTACTTTTCTACAATCCATTTCTACTCAAATTCCCCATCTTCGGTTACGTGGTTGGAAATTAATTCGTTTGAGGAATTAGTGTGCTCTCTATGATCGACCCATACTTGCCACTATGACTAGATTTTGGTGTGTGATTCAGTTTATTATTTGGCACATATTTGAGCGAAGAAAGTCGTCAGCCAACAAAGGTTTAACTAAAGACATAATAGTTGAAAAACAATGATATTCCTTTAGATGAAGGGGATTTTCCATTATCCAAATGGAGCTCGACACATTGTTACACATCGGGGCCAGACAATAGATTTGAGAGCTCAACAATAGAAGTAGATTGATCTAGTCCAAAAATAGATGATGTGGGAAACTCAAGGTCGGGCACAAGATCACAAGCAGGAAAAATATTAAAGAAATGATCAGTGAAAAATGAGTGAGGACTAGACAAAGAGGAATGAAATGGAGAAAGACTAGAAAACATACAATCATCTTAAAAAGTCATAGGACGAGAGATGCATAATTGTTTAGAGATAAGATCCCAACAATGAAAATATTTATGTTTAGTACGGTATAACTTAGAAAATAGTATAACTGAGCACAAGGTTGAATGAGAATAGAGTAAGCACACTTAACACTCTAAGATGAGAATATGAGGGGGATAATACCATATAAATGTTCAAATAGAGAGAGGTTGTGGAGCGGGGAGAAAGGTAGGTGGTTAATGACCTAAATAGATAAGAGAGCAGCTTCACCCCAAAACTTCTCAGGGCAAAATGCAAAGAGAAGTTGGGCACCGACAAAACTCAGGATATGGACAATGTTCTATCCTACCATTTTGTTGAGAGGTGTAAAGATAAGAACATTGGACAATAGTGCCCTATTGGTTGAGGAAAGAAAGAAGATAAGAGTCCTTTTATTCCATCACATTATTTGTGCGAAGAATTTTGATGATTTGAGAGAATTGTGTGTGAATCATATCGGAAAATTTAATATACACTAGACATAAGGAAGAATTATTTTGAAGAAAACATATTCAAATAAAATGAGAGTAGTAATCAACAAATATCACAAAATACAAATAACCATTAACTGTATTAGTAGGAGCAAGACCCCAAATATCATAATAAACATGAGCAAAAGAGTATTACATAGTGATGTTGAGGTAGGAAAAGATAAAGCAAGTTATTTTGCAAGTTTACAATGCAGACAATCAAAAGTACTAAATTTTGAAACATTATTCTAAAGTATCAATTGGAAGTAAATTACAAAGTTTATCAGAGGACGCATGACCAAAACAAATATGCCATTTATATATGTCAATATTATCAGTGACCACAATAGAAATGGGTGGAAGAATAGGTGGCTGAAAGTGAGCTTACATATTCTTCCCAACCTTGTGACCCATACCAATCGCCTGTCCTATCCACGAATCCAAAACCTAACAACCATTAGAAGAGAAGTACAATTAGATCAAGTTTACAAGAATAGTTGTGACAAGTATGAAGGAAGTCAACAACACTTTATTAGAGGTCATATGGTTACAGCAAGCTGAATTAAGAAGCCAAGAGGTGTTTGGTATGACAACAAGATTAAATGAATTGATAGATATCACCTATTTTAATAAGTCTTGCAGGTCACTAATCTTGAGACTCAAAGGGCTAGTGACATCAGTGGCATCAACAACAATAAATGAGAGACCAACTTCAGAAGAGCTCTTTAATTTAGTAGGCTGACCTCAAGGGCAAGGTAGCCAAGTAGCACTGATTTTCAGAACACATGGTTCCGCTTGTGGCAATATATGCATTCAATGGTAGGACAATTAATAAACTTATGGTGATGGAGTTTACAATTTTTGCTAAAAGAAAAATAAAAGAACTAATTGGCAGATTACAAAATAGTTGAGAGAGCAAAATTAGAAGACGATACAAAAGAGTCTATTTCAAGTTGATTTTACTCAAACAAAATTTCCTGGATTGCAGCATCAAGAGATGACAAGGGACGACAATGAAATAAAGTAGAAGCACAAACAACTTCATACTCTAGATAGAGTCCCATAAGAACTTTAATGAGTTAGAGATGACCAAGACTGTTTTAGCCACATCCACTTGTGTCAAAATGGGTTGCAAAGAAGCAAGATATTAATTTACAAATTGTTCAACCACTTGATTAAGGTTGACAAGAGGGGAGTGGAATTGATAATAGTGAGTTAGACCAATGGTTTGGAAGTAGGTAGACAAAAAATCCCAAAGTTCCTTAACATTATTAAACACATTAAATTAAATGTGAATGGCAGAAAGAGAAGTATTACCAAACCAAGTGATTATTTGGTAATTTTTGTCTTTAAGTTCTTAAGTCATTAAATGAACTTACCTTCTTTTTCAGTGGCACCTTTGACAAGTTTGGCAACATCTCCAGTAACAATCTGCCATAACTTAAGACTAATAAAAAAAAACTTATCATTTGATGAACCCAAGTATGATGCTAATAGGATGAAAAACATCAAGTTTCTCCCTTTAAAATGACGAAAAGTTGTCAAACAAAAATAAATTGGATAGACTTAAATAAATTACAAATCTTAGAATCCTAGAGTCAAGAAGTCGATAAATTGGTAACACTAGATCTGCCTATCTCATGTTCTAAATGAATAAAGAAACCCACAGATAAGAATGGTTGATTCTTGTCGAGAAAACAAGAAGATGTGCAATTGAATATGAACCTCAGCGTAGATCTGATTAACCACGAATGAAAACCTTAAACCTATAATAGAGATGAACAAAGATCCAAATAGAGGTTGGAGATTCAAAGTCTACTAGTCTTGAATGGCGAGAGATGGAGGTTGGGATCCAGACGGTCAACGAAGTAGATTGGTCTTGAACGAACTAGTCTTGAATAACGAGAGGCAGAGGTGGAGATTTAGATAGTGGCTGATATTCTTACATGAAATTTGGATGGAGGTGATTGTCTTGATATTGTTATATGACAAACAGAAAAATCTGCAAAATATTCTTTTCTTGTTTGACAGTAGGATTTTCTAGAGTTCATGATCTTTTGTATTTTTTTCTTGCAAAGTTGACTTATTCTTTCCTTGAATATATCCTCAATCCTACAAAAATATATATGCTGACATTGTTAATATCAAGTACTTTTCTAGATCTTATTGATTCATTTAAAACGAGCATTGTTTTCATAGTGGTTGAACTTTGATTCAGAACCCTTATGTATCTTGAAGTTGTGTTGTTGTTCGTTGTTGAAGCATGCTTCAAAGAAGATTGGTTGGTCCCAGGGGAACCTAATAAATCATCTCTTGAAAAGAGATTCTCTAATTTATGGGAGCCTAAATTCATAATGTGAAGTAATATTCACAAGAAAGGTGGAAAGATACAAGTAGAGAAAAAGTCTTACACTTAAGGAAGCCTAAGGAAATGTTTGGGACTAGGAGCGGAGTGGAGTGAGCTATAATAGTTCATTCCTTGTTTGGGGCAATGTTTGTTTTTGGGTTTAGGATTCAGGGCTATATATATCAAATACACTTCACATACATATATGCTTTAATAATTTTTTAGGCTATTTGTGTAGAAATCCCTAATTTAGTTTAATAATATTTTTCTTTTTTTTTTTTGTTGGTCAATTGAAATGGCTCCAAGTCATAGAATTATCTTTTAAACTTAAAATCAAAATATTGGAAAAGACTTTAGCGGCCAAATTAAAAAAAATTCAAAACTTTATGATTTTTTTATTCTTCAAATATAATTGATAAAAAAAATTATATTATGATTTTTCATAAATTCGATATTAAAATACTAGTTTATTGCAATTTGAAGTTAGTAATTTGTATGAATTTGTGTAAGGTACAATTTAAACTATACGTTTTACAAAAATATTATTTCACATACCTAAATAAATGTGATAAAAAATAATAGTACAAAAAAACATGATCTAAGATAACCAATATTTATTTTCTATAATTTGAACTATAATAATCTATACCTCAAACACAAACTACAATAACTAAGACTAATAATACTCTGCACCCCAAACACAGACTATAATAACACACAATTTATTATAACTTGCAAACTATAATAACCCACTATGCGTGCCCAAATGCCCATGTTTTTATTCACTAATATCCATATACTTAGTGAGAGCCTAAGTATGTCGAAGGTAAGGGGATCTCACATTTATGAAAGCAAAAGTTCCATGGAGAGAAAGTCTCGCATTAGAAGAAGTCTAAGTGATCATTCTTTAAGTTAGATATTTGAGTGCTATTGCTATTGTTATTTATTCATAGATAAAATATATGATTGGACCCACTACAAGAAATCGAGGATCACCCAACGTTTAAAAATATTATTGGGAGATACGACGTTGAAAGAGACCATATCTCCCGACGCCTAATTCTATCTATCAGAATTAGGGAATAACTCAAAACAATGTATTAAGGCATTGACGACTAAGATATAAACTTGTAATTTGAGGGGAGAACTATCGACGCCCTATACGTCCGCATCGAGAGATACAGTGAGCTCGTGTAGACCCTTTTAGCCTGTCAGAAGTTGTTGAGAACTCTCGATGCTTATCAGGCATTGTTAGGAGTTCTCTTTTACATTTCACAAATTTGAACAGAGGAGTAAAGAACCCAAAAAACCCATCCACGTTGCTCTTGCATTTTCTCCCTTCCATCGCTCTTCAAACACTACTTCCACCACCTGTTTTCTTCTCCTCTCATTGTTCACCGTCGATAATCTCTTTGGTATCAGTACAAATGTCACACCAAAAAAGGCGTTGGGAAAAGTGACGTTGTTAGAAGAACCTTTTCGCGAAGCCGTGAAGAAAGCATCGACAGTATGGATCTCTGGCGATGTCGAACAAATAACTTTTACAAAGGGTGAGGCTTCCACAACACCGCAAGAGAAAACATCGTGAAAACGTTTAATTTAAATAATAATATAGCCTTTCACGACAACATACATGTATGTGTCGCCGTTGCCCCTATTACTACCAACGTTGCATGCAAGGCGTTGTGAGAGGTCGACATTTTGTCGACGTTGCTTTGACCGTATCGACAAATGTTGAACATTTAAAAATTCTGACAATCATATCACGACGCCGAATTGCATGGCGTCGTGAAAGGTTGAACCTCTATTGATGTAGGGTAGGTAACATCGCAAGATGTGTGATGTTTTGACCACTTTTGACAGGATTCTCAGGATGACATAAATGACTACATCGCGAGTTAGGGATCCTATGTTGACTCATAAGTGAAACGTTGGGAGTTCCTCTATAAAAAAACTAATTTCACGTTTTGTAATTCACAGAACTGAGAAGGAGAAGGCAGAGAGAGAGTTGAGAGAAGTCGAGAGAGGGTTGAGAGAGGTCGAGAAAGAGAGCAATCGCCGCCGCCCACTTTATTTCGTTCGTCGTCATCTGTCGCCGCCGCTCTTCATTCCGATAAGTGGTTTACTTTTGTTTTAGTTAATTAGTTTTAGTATTTAGATTTCAAATTAATTTTATGGTTAATATTTTAAATTAATTAGTTTTAGGTTTTAGATATTGATTTAGTTGTAGGTTTTAATATTGCATTTGAATGTAGTGTTGTTAGGATGTAAGATTGAAGTTTAGATTGAAGTTGTCAATACCACATTATGTCAGCCATGTATTTAGATTTTGATTAAAGTGATAGCCATGTACATAATACTATTATGATTGTATGCTTAGGTGAATAACAGTAAAGTTACTAATTGTAAAGGAAAAAAAATTATCTTTTCAGTGGGATGTACTTTTGCTCATGGATGAATGTATATTGTATGTATGTTTGATATCAAACTTATTGTGTATTTCAGAATTATGATCTACTATATTAAAGCAGTGGAGAAAGAAAATGAATAGTATGAGAAGTCTATAGAGGAGCTTATATGCAATGGAGAAGCTCAAAGAAAGTCAAATAGAAACAGTCAAGAGTTCAACATGGACTGTAACTAGTGTAGCCACCTAATTTTGTCCGACATTATTTAAAATCAATTTAATTGTTAGATTAATTTTTGCCATAATTTGGTTTATTTTGTTTTTGTGATTAACTACCTTTTTCTAAAAAATAAATGTTATTTAACTACTTTTTAAGTTTTGTAGATAGTTTGGTTAAAGTAATTAAACCATTTAGTTAGGGTAACTAAGGTAGGTGGATAAATACCAAAGATGGTAACTTTTTTGAATTTGATTTTAGATATTAATGGCTCCATGCCATTTTTATATGAATGCTAAAGTTGGTATATTATTTAATATTTTAATATGTTAATATGTTATTGTCTTTTATATGTTATTTAATATTTTTTTCCCTCTCTTTTGTGGTCAATTTAATATGTTATTGTTAATAATTTTTAAGTTTGTTAACATTTTAAATTATGTTTTCTTTTTAAAAAAATCCAACAATGAATCTAGGAAATTTGGGAGTCCAATTTCTTAGAATTCTTGAGGTGAGGAAATCAATTCTTTGGAAGTCCGAGATCGATCTCCAATATGTTTTTATTAAAATCTCGATATGTTATTTTGTATTTGCGATGCTTCTTTACTCTTGTTTCTACTTATCTAATTTTTATATTAAGCCTCATTTTATTTCCTATTTAAAATTTTAACTCTTTCTAATTAAAATTTTCAAGTTTTAAAATCCTTTTAATTTAAAATTTTCCAAGTTTTAAAATCTTTCACAAAACAATTTTTTTAAAATTATTTATAATTTTTTTCTTTTAAAGTTATACTTTTTCGTGTTTTTAAAACGTTCAAAATTTAATCTATGATTTCATAAGGTTTCTTAATCAATCTTTTCTAATAACTTATACCGTTTTTCTTAAACAAAATTTTACGACGAAATTTAGGAAATTTGGGAGTCCAATTTCCTAGAATTCTTGGGGTGAGGATCACGTTTTTGGGAGTCCAAGATTTGAATCCAAGAAAAAATAATTTTAATTAATGTTTTTTTAAAAAATCTATTTATTAGAAGACTATCCCTATGACGAATTTTGAGAAATTGTACTAATTTCTCACTTTCTTGAGGTGAAGATTTTCTTCAATATAGTCTAATTGAAAAATACTTTCCACTTATTTTATGAGATCATTGCTTCAAATTTTGGAGTAATGAGGGGTAAAATAAGATATTAGTTAAAAGAAATTAAAAAATATTTTTAATAATTCAAGATTTATAATTTGGCTACCGTTTTCTAAACGGGTGTTGTGAGATCCTAACACCTTCCTCAACTCTTGTTTTCGTAGACCATTTTTTTATAATTTATTTAAAACTGTTTACTTTATTTCGGTATCCAATCACATCGTAAAAAATACAAGCTTGCTTCAAACAGAAACAATCCTTACTCTGGTGGTTCAAAATATTGATTTGGAAAAGAGGAGCAGAAAATGACAAGATCGAGAACTGAACAGGTAAGTCATAGAAAGTTCTCCACTTGCATATTGCATAAATATGATTGATTGTTAAAAAAGCTAAACGAAAATTGTGTGACTTAGGTTTAGGTTATGAGTCCATTCATGTGTGCAAATATGAGTGTGTATTGCATTATTGGAAGGAATTTGGAGATTTGCAACAATGTCCAGCTTGTAGTGAGTCTTAGTACAAAGTTAATAATGACAAAAGTAAAAAAAATTCCACTTAAGGTATTACATCATTTCCTCATTGATACCGAGATTAAAGCGTTTGTTTGCATCAAAAGAAGACGCTTCTGACACATGAGATGCCATAAAGATAAGTGAGTCCAAATGGAGGATGTGTTACGACATCCAGTTAATGTAGAGGGGTGGACGTATATTTTGATCGTGAATTTCTTCATTTCACTTCAGATTCACAAAATGTTCATTTAGAATTAGCTTCAGATGGGTTTAATCCGTTTGAAAATATGAGTACTTCTTACGGTATGTGGTGGTGATAATCCCTCATAATATGTCACCTTAGAAGTGCATAAAGGAATCCAACATTTCGTGTCATTACTCATACCTGGTCCAACATAAAGGCTATCAAGCATGTCCCATATGCATGGAAGATAAATAGTCCTTCAAGATAAGAGGAAAAATATCCTACATAGGACATCAGCGTTATCTTCTAAAAAACCTCAATTGGCGCAGAAGTAAGTAACATGATGGAAAGGTAGAACGTCGATCTCCTCCAGTTGTAATAAATGGAGATAATATCTTACAACAAATAGATACATTGAGCTTTTTAGTGCTGAGCAAACATCCATTGAAGCAAGATAAGAATAGAAAGCAAACTCTTAATTAAACTAAGAGAAGTATCTTTTTCGAACTTCCATATTGGTCTAGGCTACTCTTATGGCATAAACTAAATGTAATGCATATTGAAGAAAAATGTATGTGACAACTTGGTAGGCACATTGTTGAATATTGAAGGAAAAACGAAAGATATCACAAATGCTCAGTTAGACCTACAAAATTTAAAATCGGTTATGTTTCATTATTGTGTTGAGGGTGTGGGTGAACTTTGCTTAATTACTAGGATGTTGAGTGTTGAATTTGAGTTGATTGAGTTATCTTTTCTTGATTTGTTGTTGTTTTTGTTTAGGGTGAGTGAACTTTGTTTAATAGGATGTGATAAGGGGTGGGTTCTATTTTCTTGATTAGTTGTTGTTCTTTAAGGGATCATATTTACTTTCTTTAACATTGTTGTGTTTAGGGAAGGATGAACTTTGCTTAATTACTAGGATGTTGAAGGGTGAGTTTCGTCAGAAACCCTACACATTTTGGTATATGTCCTGCGACTTTGGTTGTCTGGAGAGGGTCAATTTTTTATAATGACTATACAAGTTTATCAAAAAATTTGTAATTTTTTAAAATATTATTATACCTTTGATTAGAATTTCTAAGACGGCTATAGATTATAATTATTCATTATAAACATGTATGAATATTAAAAAAATTTAATGAATGATCAGTCCCCTCAAAATGAGATGAATGAAGGGTGGACCAATGTAGTTGCTAAAGATCGTCCATATATCTTCATTTGCTTTAAATGAATAGATAATTATAATAAAATAAAATCTGGAAGGATCATATGTTCTCACCGGTGGCTATGTATGCGTTGGTACTTGGTTGGTGCAATGCCCAAAAAAGACGGTGCTCTATTTGACCCTTTTTTTTTCCAAACAGCACACCAAATAGCGCAGTGCTTATCCACCCTGTCCGTACGGATTTTCTTTCTCCAAAACTTTATTTTAAAACTCTTTTGTTATCCTTTATTTTATTGCTTTCCATAATTTATCCTTTTTATTTAGCTACCATGTTTTAATTAATTGGAAATACAATAAGGCGTGATAGTAATCTTATCTATATTTTATTACGTTTTCTATGGAAATAAATAACATTAGTATGTATCCAGTTTGTATTAAAAACAATCAAATAAATCTCATTTTATTTGCAATGAAGACCTCCAACTATTTTAGTTATGAGTTAGTTAATATGGTCTAATTAAATGATATTTGACATAATTTTTGTTTTTAAAGATAGAAGATTCCATCTTTCATTTCTACCATCTTTATACTAACAATAGGTATTTAAATATTCTATAAACCTAAATTATATTTACATAATATTCTTTGATTAGAGATTCTTAAAATTAGATTATAGACGCATCAATGGACTTGGAATTGTGATTAGAGATTTCTTAAAATGTGAATCAGCGAAGTGGTTTGAAAGCTCTCAAATGGCAGATGGGACTACTTGCTTACTGAAGAAGAAAAATTGGGCAACTATTCCCTTTGAATTTTTACCTCTGAGTGACACTTCATTTTTTCTTTTAATAAAAAAGCACACACCTCCCTCGTTGACCAATTAGAAACTTGTTTATTGGACTAAGAAATAAGAAAGGGAGTTTTGTCTCCATATTCCTAACAGATGTAGGAACACTATTGGTTCTTTGGTGACAGATTCGGGCGAGATCACCATCAGTAATGACAAGAAGATCGAAGAGGAGGTTCTCTCTTTTTTCTCCAGCCGTTATGGGCCAGTGGTGCCTCCCAAACTGTTTATCCATGAGTTGGCCAAGCTTCTTCAATTACAGCCTTACCATATGTCACATGGTTATCGATTGAAAAAACTATCAAAAGCAATCTATTTTCTTTGGTGGATTGTTGACCTCTATCCACACATGATAAACAATATGATTAAAGAAATCCATCGAAAGTAATTCAATTATCTTCGACAGAACCCCAATTCCAATTCACGATTTGCATTGTGCTAAAGTGGCAGCCATGAGACAAATGTGTGGGACACAATGGGAATCGTAGTTAGGGTCGACAATATGGAAGGTGGAAGAGAAATTTTTCGTTAGTCGTTGGCTTTGAGGAAGAGATGAAGAGTGGTTGAAATTGAAATTTTGGACTCTGCATGAAAATAGAAAAATAACATAATAAGTAATGTGAGACATGCATAGATATGCGAAATTTAAAAAGAATTAAAAATACAAGAATAACTATTTAGGTGTGCAGTAAACGAGTTAAAAAACAAGGAATTACAATTACTATAATTGATTTATATGAATAGAATAAATAAATTAGAGGTCAACTAAAAAGTAATAAACATAATGTAAATCCATTTGGGACTCAAAAAGTCAACCAAACATGTTTATATAGAAATTAAATTAGGTCCCAATTAAGTACTTAGCTCCCACTTTGTCAGTGCTGAGGCTTTTTGTGAAGTCAATAAAACGCACACACTAACTACTGTGTACTTATCTGCTGCACCACTCATTGTCTCTTCTTACAATACAATACAATACTTAAATGAAACCCCTCTTTTGCGCTCTTCTAATCATTTTTATTATTTTTTTTCCTTTTTCAAATTTTATTATTAGTTTCATCCTCAATTTTTTAATACAAAATTGTCACAAAATATTTCTCTCTCAATACTAACACCTGTTTTTTAAATCTGCTTAAAATCATTTTTGTAATTGATTCATCTTCCTCCAAATTATATGAACACCAACCTTTATATAAGGGTACGTTTGGGGGAAGGGTTGATTTTGGGAAGGGTTAGTGTTAAGATAAAACTAGTGTTAAGTTAAACCTAGTTTTATCATAACCCTTGTTTGGGAGAAAGGTTTAAAAATGTACTTTTATGATAATATGTGTTTGGGGGGAAGGGTTAGGTGGGAAGAGTTAATGGGGATTTTATGATAAAATGTGTTTGGGGGAAGGGTTAGGTGGGGAGAATTAATGAAGATTTTATGATAAGATGTGTTTGGGGGAAGGGTTAGGTGGGTAGTTTAATGGGGATTTTATGATAAAATATGTTTAGGGGAAGAGTTAGGTGGGTAGTTTTATGGAAATTTTATGATAAAATGTGTTTGGGGGAAGGGTTAGGTGGATAGGTTTATGTGGATTTTGTGATAAATTTTATTTGGGGAAATTGTTAAATGGGTTAGGTTAATAACTTTTTTATGTGGTATAATATTTTTAAATTAAATTGTAAATATCACAAAAAAATTATTGCATACTTTTTTACGAAACCCTCGAATCCGTCTTATTCTCCTATTTTATTTGTTGTATGTGTAATGTTATTAAATTAGTACATACAGTTGTTAAATGTGTAATGTTATCGAATCCGTCTTATTCTCCTTTGCATTTGTTGGCACATTTGCAGCACCATGCCACTCTTGCAAATGGTACCGTTGGTCTCTGTACGGGGCGAGAAACCCCTCCACGTTTGGATATCCCGTATCGCACAGATAATAATATCCTGTTATTAAATGGTTTGTTTATGACCTTTAAATAGGTAAGTAGGAAGCGACGGTGTTTTATTATAAAGAAGATATACCCTTATGGCACTTGTAGTCCATTTTCTCGTGAAATCGCATCACGTAAGATCCGCGAGTCTGCTGCAGATCCTTCCCAACCGGCGAGGACATAAACGAAATCCCCTTTCGTGTCACAGACCCCAAGAACGTTTGTGGCAATTTCTCCCTTACGCGTTCTGAAAGTAGGCCGATCTCCTGCGGGGACGTTGACCTTTATGTACGTCCCGTCTAACTCGCCAAGGCAGTTCTGCAGGTTGAAAGAAACACGATGAATTATATGCGATGTACCTAAAGGTCAATTATAGTGAACTTCTATGATGCCCACCTCGAAACACTTCCAACGTTGATCATTGTAGTTACTTGTTACCGGAACAGGTCTCTTTATCAACTCCTCGTACAGTCGAAGAACAACCAACAATACGATGTTGAAATGTCGAGATACTGTCTCATCGGAGCGTACAAATTCTCGTTGTATGACGCGGTTCTTCACGTCATGAGTGAGGACATGCAAGAACATTGCTACCATTTCCTCAACATCGACAATTTCAGTTGAAGAAAGACCAGCGACATTTCTAAGTAAATGGCATAGAATTGCGAATGTTCGCCTATCCATCCGCGTGCTTTGCCGACACACAAGATCTGACTCGTGTATCATGCGAAAGTAAGCAAGCTCCCTAATTCTATGGCGTGTATCGGGCGGTGTATGTGGGAGACGCTTATTGTTGTTCTTAATAGCTCCAAAGTTAGTAAAATCTGACGCCAACGTGAATGCAGTTAGGACTCCAATAAGTGTTTGTTCATCCATTATAATGTATGTAAAGTTCCCTAAAAAACATGTACTAATTAAATTAGTACAATATCGATATATTGTGAAAAGATCTGTAAACTTAGTAATATCCATATTTAGTAAAACCATAAACATAGAACAAAAAAAATAGATATGATTGACGAGAACATTGAAAATGATACATAAAATTAAAGAAGTTGCAAATGGAAGTTTATCCTATTTTCCTAATATTTTTCAACTCAATTCCTTTTAACTAATTTTCCTTTGTGTTTTTTTTTTCTTAAAACACCCCTAATTTTTAAGACTCTTTTTTTTAAAACCGAACAATAGTTTGGAATTTGTAATTTGGAATTTTTAATTATAATTTTATTTTATTTTCAACAAATTTTACAATGTATTTTAGTTCTAAATTAAGTATTTTAAAAATAGAAATAAAATTGGTTGAAAATAAAAAAAATGTAAACAAAACATAGAAAAGGTTAAAAGAAAAGAAAAATATAAGAAAAAAGGAAAAAAAAAATCCAATAAAGACAACAAGAAGTACTTATTGAACAATAATACTTATTGAACATATTTCAATTTTTTAAGAAGTTTATGAAGAAGTTTGAAGAAGTTTCTTTTTTTTTAAAAAACCGAACAATAGTACTTATTGAAGAAGTTTGAAAAAGTTTATGAAGAAGTTTGAAGAAGTACTTATTGAAGAAGTTTATTAAAGACATATTGAAGAAGTTTATGAAATGTGTATTCCCTTAATATAATTTAATTAATATCAAAAGTTGTGATTATATTGAAAAAACACTATTACTAAAAAGTTGTTCATATTTCAATTTATGATGATATTAAAAAACCACTATTAGGGAAGGGTTGTTCATATGGAGTTTTTGATATGCATTACTCAAATTTTTACCGAATTATGATATTGAAATCCTCTTTATTATCATATTTTACCGAATTAATTGCATATTTTGTTAATGCAAATTGTTCTTATTATATAGAAAAAAAATAGTTAAAAAGGAGAAAATTAATAAGATACAATATGTAACAAAATTAGACTGAATGTTCTATATACATATTATAAACCCAAACAAAATATTAATTATAAAATTATACAAAACCGAAAAAAATAAATAAAAACAATACAGTATAAAAAGCCTACAAACAGCCATTACAAGAGTACCTCTTGAAATATTTTCCAACTCATTCGTCGCAACGTCCTACATAAGACAACAAGATGATTATTATTTGTACATAATACACAATATAGAAGGTATGAAAAAAAATATTACATATACATACCTTTTATGACGACAAATGTTACTTGAAATGAAGATTGAATCGGGAAACTGAAAGAATAAGTTTATTTTTAAATTAATAGCCCCAGAGTTTTGATTCCATTCAAAATAATGAATGGAATTCCATCATAGTTATAGATAAAAAAATAAAGGACAGAAAGGTATAGAAAACATATCACAAAAACATAACAGAAAAGGACACCAACCTAAAAGAAAAGTTGTGCATAAACATATACAAAAAGGAGAACATAATGATATAGGAAAAGGGAAATTACAACATATATGCTAATAATAATGAAGAATCAGCAAACAGAGAAAAAGAAAAAGAGAACTTACAAAAGATAAGTTAGAACCACAGAGAGGATACAAAGAGAGACAAGAATGCAGTGAATCAAAAGAGGAAACGTGGTAATATATAGGGGAAAGATGGGGCAAGTTGAGAGGACTTGAAGGGAGGTAAACCAAAAAATAAAGACCAAAGTAATGGACTGCCACCTATCTATCAATAAAAGACAGGGAATCTCTCTGCTACAACTGACATAAAGCATAGCAAAGTCCAAAGAGTCAAAGGCTATATACTGAAACCTATACCAAAACCATACACTAAAAACAGATGGAAGAGACAACACTGGACAGAAAGGAAGACCAATACAGTATGAAAGTAAATGAAGAATGTAACAATACAGAGAGATAAGAATAGAAGGATTGTAACAAATTTTGTAAGCAAATATGAAGTCAAAACCATACAATAAAAACAGATGGAAGAGACAACACTGGAAGGTTAAAGCAATAAAGACATGACAACAATACAGAGAGATAAGAATACACTATGAAAATAATAGAAGAATCTAACAATACAAAGAGATAAGAATAGAAGAAATGTAACAAAATTTGTAAGAAAATAATATGTAACAAAAGAATACAGAGAAGACATAGAAGAATTGTACAGAGAGATAAGAATAGAAGAATTGTAAAAAAATAGAAGAATTGTAACAAAATTGGTAAGAATACAGAGAAGACATAACAGAATTGTAACATGGCCTGAGAAATTTAACCAATAACACAGAACACATGGATGCAATAATACATAACACATGGCCGGAGAAATTTAACCAATAACACAGAACACATGGGTGCAATAATACAGAAGACATGGCCGCCAAAGGTAAAGCAATAACACAGACGACATGGCCGGAATAATACAGAACACATGGCCGAAAAATGTAAACAAATAAGACAGAAGACACAACAAAATGCGAACAAATACATACATTACAAAAGAATTCAGTTTTACACAAAATTCGAACTCATCATCGGCTTTAAGAAAAAAAAGTGGATTGAAAACTCCAATACCTCCCTACCAAGCTCCATCGGCATCCAATGGCAGAGTGAAGTATCTGTCTTATTGCCAAGCGAAAGACCGGACAACATAATGGAAGAAAGAAAACAACATGCAGTCGATTCGTTGAGGGAGATGAAACAAATGGACAAAACGATACAAAAGGAAGGAATAGATTAAAGGATGAAGACGAAAAAAAACGAAATCGAGCGTACCACACAGAACGAACAGAAACCCTAGATTCGTTGAGGGAGAAGATGAAACGAAACAACACGAAGTCGATTCGTTGAGGGAGATGACAGAAAGAAGAGAAAAACGAAAAAAAATTCGATGAAGAAGGGTTGAGGAGAAGATTGAAATCGGTTTCAACGCGGAAATGGAACACGGATTGAGGGGAACGACGAAACCGGATTAACGAAAACGGAGGAAGACGCGAATCGGCGTTGGAAGGGGCAGACGAAAACGGGTTAAGGAAACCCTAAAACTAGGGTTTCCTTAACCTTGGGCCCAAACGGGGGTTAGGGTTGGGCTAACCTTAAGCCCACAGTCCCAACCCTAACCCCAAACAGGCCCTAAAAATTTAATTTTTTTCTATCCTATCCATTGTTTTGAACTTTGTTTGTGAAACCTTAGATATAGAATCTATATATTTTGACTTTAATCCTAAAATCTTAAAGAGATTAAAATTGGGATATGCTTTTGTATTTTTCAAATCTTACTTAATCTTTTTACATATATTAGATCTCCAAAATTTTGTAACTCTATAAAAGATTATAATTGGTAAATTTATTTGAAAATTTGAAAATTCATATCATTGTAGTCACAAAATTTTAGCTAAAGGTTTGAAAAATTATATAAAATATTGATATAAGATTTGGAAAGATAATCAAAGTTGGGGAGAATTTGAAATAATGTGTATGATTTGGTATAAAATTTGAAAATATTATATAATATTTGAAAAATTAGTAGAAACTTGGTGTTGGTACTACCCAAATTTTATGGAAAAAGTTCAAAATAAAATAGAAAAGGTTAAATTTTTATGCAAATTTTGATGAACAATCTCGATCAAGAATGAAAAAAACAAGTTTACGAAAAACATTCTAATTTTGAAAAGTGAAATAAAAAAAAAATTACTTTTGACAATATAATTTTTCCTCTTCAAATTTAGTCTATATAATTTAAAATCTATATAAGAAAGGGTCGACACATTTTTATCGATTATAATAAAAATGAATGAAATATGAGAAAAGAAAATAAAATGATATTAGAGTGAATGTAATATATATATATATATATATTTATATAATAAAGTATAATATAACATGTTAACTTAATGTGAATAAGAATTTATTAATTTATGTAAAAATTTTCAAAAGAAACACTTTTCATGAAATAAGTTTAAAAAGGAAATAAGGATAAGTCAGTAACCACACGGATATGCTTATTTATATATATTAACTATATAAATGTAGTACTCTTAAGATTGTATAATAAGGTATTGAAATTTAAAAGTGTGAGAGTATAAGTGGATCTAATTATAATTAATTAAAATTTGATATAGAAAAAATGTATTTATCACGTTAGACATTTTAAAAATTATATAAACCTAATGCACTTATACAATTGTAAAAAAACTGTCTAATCTCTACTGGGAGTAACGTCCATTTTATGTTTATAATCATTGTGTTTCCCTGTCTTACCAATAAGCATCTAACATCCCATGGCTTTGATAACAAGAATATATATATATATATATATATAAATATAATTAACTTTCAATACTCAAACTTCAATCACTTCTCTAAATCTATAACTAACGCGGAGCACTCCCATATAAGGTTTCATTAATATAATTATTTCTTACTTTTTGTTTGTCTTAGAGAAGTTAAAATTGATTATGTGTAAAATGGTCGGTCCCAGCATCTCCTTTTATTTTCCTCTCATCTTACTTACCTTTAAATCTTATATTTCACCTATATCAATTTTCAAAATTATCTCTTTTAATTCCTAAACTTTTTTAAATAGCATATTTTGATCGTTAATTAAGACTTTGACGACTTGATAAGATTGGACTTTTATGTTTGGATGACTAAGATGTCAAACAAAATAATCACTTTTAATTCTAAAAAAAATGTAATATTATTATACAACAACAATGAGGACCTCACAGCCTTATGTCAAGACAACAAAGCATAAAACACTCACAAAATCAAGGAGAAATAAAAAGCATAACAAAAGCACGAAAAGAAAGTACATCAAATTCATAAAAACACACAAAAACAACAAACTCAAAACAATCCCACCAAACAGGGGAAACACAACAAAACAAAGAATAAGAAAAGCCCCACAGTCCGAGGACAAGTAGATTAAAACCAAAAAAAAAAAAAAAAAAAACTAAATAAGAACTTGAGCATCCTCATGCCAAGAAACAACACGAGCACGAATACAGGTACAAATAAGCTGAAATAGGACAATGGGATCATGAGCCTGACCACGATGGAGATGATGATTCCGCTCCTTTCAGATAAAGTAGATAGTTGCGCACCAAAGAATGCGCCATAGGTTCCTCCTCGTACCCTTCCCAATACCCTGACGACAAATCCAAGACAACTCAACCTCCCAATACCCAATCATGTGAGAGGAAGCCATGACCTATAGGAGTCGAGACCAAACATCCCCGAAAGGACACAAAAAGAACAAATGTGACATCCCCCTAACAAAGAAAACATGACAACGGCACCGAACTATCCCATCTATGCAACTTATCTTTATTGCCCAAACCTATCTTTAATGGTCAACCACGCACAAAGGGAATGCTTTAGGATATTCTCCCCACCACACAATAAACTAGCCCAATGAACCTGGCCACCCCAAGGATGAATAGTATCCCATGCACTCGCGATCGAGAAACCACCCTAATGACAAGGAACCTAGAGTCATCTATCCTTAATACTAAGACACGAACTAACAGCCTGAACACTATCCCATAAATCAATCAACTCCATAGACACTTGCGGTCATTGTCACTCTCTATTCGGCCCAATAAACTCAGAAAGTCTAGTCTCCTTCTGACTCGCCGCATCATAAAGCACCCTTTCCCTAACCTGCTCAAGAATAGGACCCCTTGCAACCACGGATCAAACCATACTCTACATCTCCTGCCATCCCCAACCTCCATCCACACATGTTGTTTCAGATTATCCCGCTTATGCAAGATAGCCTAAAGACACCAAGACTGACCCACCCAACTCTCAACTGCCCACAATGACCTCCCCTTAAGAATGTAAACCTGCACCCAAGCCACCCAAAGAGAACCCGAACTTGTCAGTAGCAATCAAAGAATCTTCAAAGTACTTGCAATATTCCAAGAAGGCCCATCACGGATAGCAAGTCCACCCTCCTCAAAGGGAAGACACGCTTCCACCCACGCCACCTTAACACCCCCTCTACCTTCTTCCTTATCCCTCCAAAGATAAGACCTCAGTATCTTGTCCACCTCATGATGCACATCACTTTTATGTTTTAATTTTTAATTATGATTATTTTCAAAAATAGCAAAATAAATTAAAATATTTACAAGTTATAGCAAAATTTTGAATTCTATCAATGATAAAAACTAATAGACTTTTATCATTGTCTATCAATGTCACTGATAGAAGCATATCAATGTCTATCAATATCTATTATTGATAGAATCTGAAATTTTGCTATGTTGTAAATATTTTGTCAAATTCTTTGTTTTTGACAATTTCCCTTTTAATTGATGTTTTATGGCACATTGTCATTCTAGCCTACCTTCTCAACTTACATACTTGATGCAATTCATACTCGTATAATTTTTTTAGTGCCTAAGTTTGAGATATTTTGTGATTGTGATTTATTGATGTGTTTTTTTTCTCTTCCTCCCAATTATTTATACTTTTTTTTGGGGGGGGGGGGGGGTTTTATAATTTATTGTGAGAATATTTGTTTAAAATTTTGTAGGGTCTATTTTAAACAAGCTTTGTACTTATTTTATTTTTTTAATTTATTTTACCTCGTCATGGATGTTAAATACCAATATGTTAGCTCTATTTTACTTTTTATTCTTCTCAATATCATTATGCTCCAAGATATATTTCAATTTGAAAAATAAATATATTTCTACGCTAATATAAAATATTTATAGAATAAATTAGCAAGATTTCTTGGATATTTATCAATTTCATTAATATGATGTATTTAAAGTTTAAGATAACCTAGTCATCATTCCATTAAACTTCTTAATGAATTTTTTTCAAAAGTTAGACCAGAACAAACACCTTTAAAAGTTAAGGGACTAAATAGAATAAAATCCACGACCATCGTAACATTATAACTTCTTATTTAAAAGAAAAAAATAAAAAGATATTCATTTAAGAAATTGGGAAAAACCATCATTGTAAATTGAGAGAAAAATATGAAAAATAAAATGAAGCAATAAGGGTGGGAGAGGTGAACGTTTACTTAAAGGTGCAATATGTTTCTACGACTTTCAGCTTTCTTCCGTGGGGCAAATTTCTCCATCTCTCTTATTATTATTACTTTTTTTTTGTAGGTATCAAATATAATCAAAACAGAAAAATGATTATTAGGAATTGTATTATTCATCAAATCTAGGAAATGAATAATATAAATCATTTTCAAGAGAAAAGAGCGGTGGCACATTATCATACATCTACTTACTTCCATAAATTTATTTTGTTTTTCATTTTTTTCTTGAAATCTTTAAAAATTTGATAATTTGTGTTCATATTTCATTTACATGTATTTTTCCCCCTTTAAACAGCTTTGTTCTCCTTATTTTCATTAATGACCAGGAGTTGTGTTTTGGAGCTATTTCTTAATTGTTGGGTAGTTATAGGTTGACACTGTTTTTTTCTTCCTTAATTCAACATTTCATCTTTCAAATTTTGTGTTCAACATCCTCGATTACTTTCAAACAACATTTATATTTTAAAAATATTGAGATTTTAAATTTGTTTAGCCATTATTGTATATTTCACCCAGCAAAAATCTGTGTCCACCACGTTTCAATTCAATATAACTGAATAAAACACATATATTATTTTAACTATTATCTAGTTCATTTAAATTAAGGTGAATCAGATATAAGAGAATGTATTTTTGAAGTGAGGAATAGAGGAATATAATTATGATAAAAGGAATAGAGGAATTGATGTAAAATATAAAAGAAAAGGAGAGACTTGGGGTGTACTTTCAATATATGTAATAAAAATTAAAGGGGAATGAAAAAACACACGCATTGTGCGTTGGAAACGAGGCCTAAAATCATGGGGGCGTAGGGGTGCACTGCAACTAAGAATTGTTCAAACTTGTTAATGGGGCCAATAAATACATGGCTTTTAATAATTTGTTCCTTAGAATATTTTATTTGAATCTTTCTTTTAATATAAAACAAAAAAAGGAAGGAAGAAAGAAAGAAAAAACCACTATTTAAATACAGGTTTTGTCACTTAATTGAGTGTTTCCGCGTTTACTACTTCTACTTCTCATTACAAAATCACTTTAAATCAACACTTTAATCAGATATAACACCACCACCCTTCCTAAATCAGATATAACAAAAATATGATGCTTAACAAAATAATAATAATAATAATAATAATAATAATAATAATAATAATAATAATAATAATAATAATAATAATAATAATAATAATAATAATAATAATAATAATAATAAGAAACCACTCCAAATTTATTCTTGAAGCACCACCTCATCCCATTATTTTATTTACTTTTTTGAAATACCTAAAACACCCTTTTTACTAATTTGATAGTTTTAGAATCGACTAAAAATCAATTTTAAATAATATGAAAATTAATTTTAAGGGTTTGTTACCAAATATAAATAGTTTTAAGAATTCATAAATTTACTAACAATTACACGTGCACATCAATATCAAAGAAGAAATTAGGGAAGACGTAAAACTTTTTCAAGTTGAAGTTCTATAGACAAAAATAAATCTAAAAGTAATTAAGAGTCTAGGTTAAAATGTAAAACTTATTGAAGTTGAACATTTTAACCTAGACTCCTACTAAACATATACGATGTCTTTACACAAATTTACGTCTATATACAAACCGGAAGAACATTTTAACCTTTTTTTTTTAAAGCCTAAGGATACTGCTACAAGATTATAAAAGTTAAGTAGTAATTTTAAAACAAAATACTTTTTAACTTTTTAAAATTCAATCGTAACAATTTCGTCTATTATACTAATAACAGTATTCCTTAACTTTTTAAAAGTCTAATGATATTAATATAAAATAATATAAAAGCTTGAAAGTATGAATGGCAAGAATATTTTATTATTTTTTTCTTGAGAAAACTTGAAAGTATTAACAAATTTTTTTGAAAGTTTAGAAGGATATATATTTCGATAAAGGTTTCTTTAAATCCTATTTTAGTCTTTCTAAAACTTTGTATCTTTGTTAGAGTTTGATCTAAAAACTTTTAAAAACATTTGTTTTAGTCTTTAAATTTTTAAAAAGAATATATTTCTACCTTTGTTGTTTAGATTTTAAGTAACTGTTTAGGGGATGGTTAGTATTGTGGGCTTGGGTTAGTCCAACCCTAACCCCGTTTGGCCCACGGTTTATGGAAACCCTAGTAGGGTTTCCTAAACATGGTTTCCTTCTCCCCCAACCCGACCTACGTTTCGTCTTCAACGCGTGTTTCGTCTTCCCTCATGAAATCCCATCAATTCTCCTTCTTTCGTTGTTTGGTCTTCCTTTGTATTCATTTTAATAGTTTTGTCAAATGAATTTAAATTAATAATGACGCGTAATTAAAAAATTAAATATAAATTTAAATAATTATTAAATAATTAGGTACACGATTTGGCTACCCCAATTTTTTTTTTTCAAAATTTGGTATACGATCGTTTAGATTTGGCTAGAAGATCGTTTAGATTTGGCTACATGATCGTTTAGATTTGGCTACACGATCGTTTATGTTACAAATTTAAACGATTTTTTCTTCAAAATTTGGTATACGATCGTTTAGATTTGGCTAGAAGATCGTTTAAATTTGGCTACATGATCGTTTAGATTTGGCAACACGATCGCTTAGATTTGGGGTTTCAAATGTAAACGATTTTTTTTTCAAAACTTGGTATACGATTGTTTAGATTTGGTTAGAAGATCGTTTAGATTTGGCTACATAATCAGATTTGGGTACACGATCATTTAGATTTGGGGTTCCAAATCTAAACGATTTTTTTTTTTTCAAAATCTAAACGATCGTGTAGCCAAATCTAAACGATCTTGTAGCAAAATCTAAACGATCGTATACCAAATTTTGAAAAAACAACTTTTAGATTTGGAACCTCAGATCTAAACGATTGTATAGCAAAATGTGAACGATCGTGTAACCAAATTTAAACAATCGTATACCAAATTTTGAAAAAAAAATTTAGATTTGAAACCTCAAATTGTAACGCCCCGAATTTTCGAGGTAAATTTTATCATTTTTGTGGAGATACGAAATTCCTTAAATTTAATGTTTTGTAAATTGCTATAATAATAATATGATATTAATTATATTATTATTATTATTTATTATTATTATTATAATTTATTTTTGTTATTATTACTATTATTTAAATATTATTATTATTATTTAATATTATTATTATATTATTAATATTTAATAATATTATTATTTAATATTAATATTACATTTTTTTTTAAAAAACCCTAACCCGCGCGCGACGACACACACCCCCCCTCGCCGCTTCGACTTCGTCTTCTTCTTCCTCACGCCGCCGCCGCCTCGCACCCATTCCTCTTCCGTCACGCACACCTCCGCCTTCGTCCGCGTCTCCTCGTCTTCTTTCCGTCGAGCCGCGTCTCACATCGAAGCTTCACCTGCAATCGACGCTGTAAGCCGATTGTTGCGTTGAGCCCTCGCGACAACCGACCTCCTTACCGCCCCTCCGTTCGACACTGGATCTGTCTCTGACTCCAACCGCCGCCTCCGGCGCTTCCTTCTCCTCATCCCGTGTACTTGACGCAGCCCAGAACAACCGAGGTGAGCAACTCCGTTTCGTCGTCGTTCGTCCCTCATTCGGTCGTTGTCGGGTGGAGCAAAGAGCCGTACCCGAGCCGCGACTCCAAGCCGACCCGAGCCGCCGATCTAAACCAAGCCGAGTCGCGTGTTGAGCCGCGAGCTACGCCAAGTCGAGCTGAGCTGAGGATCGAGCCGAGCCGCGAGCCACGATCTAAACCGAGTCGCGAGTCGAGCCGCGAGCCGAGCCTCAAGCCAAGTTGAGCCGAGCCGCGAGTCAAGCCGTAAGCCGAGTTGAGCCGAGCCGCAAGCTGAGCCGTGAGTCGAGCCGCGAGCCGAGGGTGAGCCGAGCTGAGCCAAGCCGAGCCGAGCCACCTAAGCCATATTTTCCTCCCTCCACTTCGGGTCACGGTGAGTCTTCGGTAAGGATCATTTTGGTAATTTACCCAATGTTGCTATAACCGTTTCGAGTTTGAATATTGGAGTAAGACTGGGTCCTATCTTTCGTTCCTTAAAGGTAATAGGGGTTTGACGCTCAAGTTCACGGTCCCACGGCAAATTAATTTGGAGATAGCTTTCCTTTCCTCGGGTAAGTCAACGGATGTTGCCTAGGACCATTTAAAATGACTTCTACTAGTATCCTCGTTTAAACCCTTGTGTTTTCATTTAGGTGGATCCGTTGAGCGTGGACTCGATCGGGGGGCATAATCAAGTATCAGGTAAGGGTTTTCCTACTACTGGACCTCGGATCGAGGCTGGAAACGTAGTAATCCATAGGGGATTACACGTTAGTAACTGTACTGAATAAATGTATGTGTGTTTGACTTTTAAGTATCGTTGCTATGCTCTTGTCTGATGTAAAGGTAACGCGACCGCTAGTTGTAGCTTGTGTGCCATCGGGTGTAAGGAGTTGTTTACGGATAGACACCGATGCCGGATGTTCGGTATATTGTAGTTATGTTAATGGGCTACGTTGTGGATTGGAATTGTATGTCGATGGACCTTAAAGTTTTACGGTTAGGTACGTGGTAGTCTTTTGTCTGGACATTGATCATGGAGTTTGGTCGTGGAAAGACGGTGAGTCCGATTTTGATTGACTAGTTGACTGGATCTAGAGATATCACAATGGTGTGTGAATTGGAAACGCATATAGCAACTGAGGATGTAGTTGTTTAAACCTCTACTATCTGACTGGCGAAGCCTATGGCGAAATTGTAACATGAATGTTGTTGGGGTATGACTATTGTAGACGGTTTAGTATGGACTGAGGGGTAACGGTTAGCTTAATCTATGGGGTAGTGTACCTTACGGATATGTGCATCCTTCGGGAGCACTAGACTGATATGTGTATCCTTCGGGAGCACTAGACTGATATGTGCATCCTTCGGGAGCGCTAGACTGATATGTGCATCCCTCGGGATCACTAGACTGATAGGTGTATCTTTCGGGATCACTAGACTGATACGTGCATCCTTCGGGATCACGAGACTGATATGTGCATTCTACGGAACCACTAGACTGATATGTAGGGTACCCCTGAATAGGAAGTTAACTGTTGTTCCCTAACGGGCCCAGTAGTGGGTCCCTTACTGGGTATATTTATACTCACCCTTTCTCTTCTTTAACTTTTCAGGTAAGGGTACAGCGAGGGGCAGACCGACGAGAGGCAGGAAGGATGCGTGAAGGCCATATGGACGCGTCTGGTTTTCTTTATGCTTCCGCTGATATATTTTGTTAGGATATTTGGTTTTGTGATTTGAGTTTGATGACTTGAGTATTGTATTTGAAACTCTCGTGACTGTGATTTAAATAGGGCTCGAAACTGCTTTTGTAATATTTCTAACGTCTTTAATGAATCGTAACCGGTCCTTATGAGTTTTTTTTTGTGTTTTGTGGTCGAGTCTTAGTACTGAGTAGTGACCTCAGCTTAGTCCGGAAAGTTGGGTCGTTATAGTTGGTATCAGAGCCTAAGTTTTAGGTTCTGTAGACTGACTTATGATGTAAGTTTGTGTTTTGTGTCCTTATTGCTAAAACGATCCTTGCCACTCGTCAGGTATGCTCTCATGAAATTATATGTATAACTCTATATGCATTACCTTACCTAAGTTAAACTACGAAGTTAATTATCACTTATGACTAAAGGGATCATTGGTGGTTGTTAGGGAAATGCCGCCAAGGAGAGGTGCACGTAGGGGTGTCCGAGGAGGCCGAGGAAGGGGAGCAGGACGTGTTCAACCTGAGGTGCAGCCTGTAGCCAAGCCACTGACCCGGCTGCGCCAATTACTCATGCGAACCTAGCTGCTATGGAGCAGAGGTTCAGGGATTTGATTATGTAGATGCGGGAGCAGCAGCAGCCTGCCCCGCCAGCTCCAGCGCCAGCTCCGGCTCCAGTTCCAGTTGTGCCCCAGGTTGTGCCAGATCAATTGTCAGCAGAGGCCAAGCACCTGAGGAATTTCAGGAAGTATAATCCCACGACATTCGATGGGTCTTTGGAGGACCCCACCAGGGCTCAGCTGTGGTTATCGTCTTTGGAGACCATATTCCGGTACATGAAGTGCCCTGAGGATCAGAAAGTTCAGTGCGCTGTTTTCATGTTGACAGACAGAGGTACTGCATGGTGGGAGACTACGGAGAGAATGCTAGGTGGTGATGTGAGTCAGATCACGTGGCAACAGTTCAAGGAGAGTTTCTATGCGAAATTCTTCTCTGCTAGTTTGAGAGATGCCAAGCGGCAGGAGTTCCTGAACTTAGAGCAGGGTGACATGACAGTGGAGTAGTATGATGCGGAGTTTGACATGTTATCCCGCTTCGCTCCCGAGATGATAGCGACTGAGGCGGCCAGAGCTGATAAGTTTGTTAGAGGCCTCAGACTGGACATCCAGGGTTTGGTTCGAGCTTTCCGACCCACCACTCATGCCGATGCACTGCGCCTGGCAGTGGATCTCAGTTTACAGGAGAGGGCTAACTCGTCTAAGGTGGATTATTTTTAGGAGGTAATTGTATTATTAAGTACTGATATCGTGTATAGGGAGTGGTTTTTTTTATGGTTTGTAGAGCGTGGTTGAGAATGTTAGAAGAATGAAGATTGTAGAATGAACTTAGTGCAGTTAGTAAAGCCAAAAACTAACGGTTAGAGAAGAAGTTGTATAATTTTTAACTAGGTTCTGGGATATCCTTTTTAATGACATTCTGATTTACTAAATAGTGTAATATCACTTGGTTTGATTTTCTGGGTTTGGGGATTTGATGAAATTCTGATTGGTGATTGTGTGTCTTGTATGGGTGAAGAACCCAAATTCTGTGGAACTCATCGTCTTTCTTGCAACTCTATGTGAAGTACATTAAAGTTCTGAAATTTACGTAATTTAATTTTCATATTTTGGTTCATTCTATTTTGCTTATTATTGATTGATTAAAGTTTAAATGGTAGTTGATCTTGAAATGGAAAATTGTTGCTGCTAATCTTAATTAATTAAGAGAAAAAAATTGAATTGGTACGTCTAATTAGACTCATTAAAGTCCGTTTATTCTTATTTTTGAACAGCCTGAAGTATATTTTTCTTTTTTGTTGATTAATAATGTTTTCATTATATATTTACAAAAAAGAAAAAAGATTTAGGGAGGACTAATAATCAAAATGAATACACATAAGAAAATCAATGAAAATGGTCAATGTTTGACGAATTAGAATCTAATTAGGATTATAAAAAATCAAAGAAGTATTAAAACATATGTGAAAATTGAGATAGAACAAAAATGAGTAAATGATATCATAAAAAAATGCAAATGATACAAAATTGAGTTTAATTGAAAACTGCATTAACAAAATTGATGTAATATTGGACTCAAAACGCTCGATTCAAACATGCATTTTGAATTGCAATGCATTCCAATCTCATTACAATGTCCAAACATCCTCTAAATTTTTGTCCAAGAAAAAAAAAAAAGAAAAATTGCCAAGAAAGACATAATCATTGTATGAAAGTCTAAGAAACATTCTTTCAATATTTGAATGAAGATCTTACCTATCATGAAAAGATATATATTATTATCTTATCTAAAAAAGAAAAGAAATATATATTATTAGTTTCCATATAAACGTGTACAATTTGTTAACAAATTATTTTGAAATTAGACAACTGTCTTTACTAATTTAATAACATTACATATAGAAAAGATTATTTGTAATAAGAGGGATTTGACGCCTTCGTAAAAAATATGCAATAATAATTTTTTCTCATATTTACAATGTCATTTTAAAAAATATATACTACATAAAAAAAAATTAATAACCCAACCCACATAACACTTTCCCCAAATAAATTTTATCATAAATTCCACATAAACCTACCCACTTAATGTTTCCCCCAAACACATATTATCATAAAACTACATTTCTAAACTCTTCCCCCAAACAAGGGTTATGATAAAACTAGTTTTTATCATAACACTAACCCTTCCTTAAATCAACTCTTTCCTCAAACGCACCCTAAGTCTTTGACAAAATGATGATGTGGTTTTATATTTAGGGTGTGTTTGAGCTGGAAAAAAATCGTGGAAGAAAAAGTTATATAACCTTTTCCTTGTTTAGGTGAAGGATTATTATAACCACTGACCAATTTAGTATAGGCTTAGGGAGCTGAGTCCCCTTAACTTTATCGTTTTTATACAATATATATATAAAGAAAAATATTTAATTTTTGATACTTGTAGTAGAGTGGTTATTCTATCTGTCAGCCCCCTTCTAACTCAAGTTTGAGTCTTACCTATGTACTTTTCTTTAGCCCATTGTTAATATATTTTCTAGCACTTCTTCAAACCCCTCAACTCTTTCCCAATCTTTTCCAAATCCTTACTCAATCTTTTCTTAATCCTTCCTCATCCCTTTCTTATTTATAATTAATCCATTTGAATTTAAATACTATTTAATCAATTTTTTTCTCATTTATAATTTCTATATTTATATGTAAAGACCCAACCTCTCACACTAAGTAGAGGACTTGACTTTAAAAGAAAAGAGATAAAGTTTATTTAAATTAAATAGAAAACAAAACAAAACTGCAATTTGTTAATAAACTCATAAATAGAGTGTATATGGAAATAAATTAAAACAAAATCCTACCTCGAGCCCTACTAGTTTTAAAGGGAAAAATAAGGAAATAAGTAAAATAGAAATGGAATGAAAGGAAACATCAACACTGAAATTTGACACATGATGTAAGCGAAAACAAACGTGTCCCTATGGCTCGCTACGGTCACTTTTGGTCATTCACCAGCTTGCCTTTGCTCTTACCATTGCCTCTGCCTCTGCTTGGAAAAATAGAAATAGAAAGAGTGAGTACAAAAGTATACTCAGTAAGGGACCCACTACTAGTCTCGCTAGGTGCCTGTTAACTTCCTATTAGAGTCCTGAAGAGTGGTACCCCTAAACTGGCATGTTCTCGAACACGTGCAATCTGTGATCCCGTAGGAACAAGCTGGTCTTTGGTGAATTCAAAGGAACACCTAAGACGATCGACTGTGAGTGATCCTGTCGAATCACTCAAATCATGTCTATGTTAATGTCAATGTCATTATGGACTAGTAATTCCGTCGGACTACACAGTCATAAAAAGGTAGTAATCCCGAGGGAAATCCATGTGGGTACAACTCTAATAGGTAAAGCTAGCATACACCCTATCCATAGCATGCACATAACATATCATCATCATCATCATATCATATCATATCATATCATATCATATCATATCATATCATAACATGTCATATCATAACATGTCATATCATATAAAAAACATAGGTGATAACATCACCGTACTATCAACTCTAGCCACAAAGTCAACCAGCAGTCATAAATACAATGCCAGTCTCTATCTGTAACCTCAAATTATGTATCTATCCATCATCGGTATATAACCATGCATACATGTAGTCTCCTTAATTAAAGCTTGAGGATCTAGTAGTAGAATCTCTTACCTAAAGATTAGCTCGGTCGAATTTTAACAGCAAAACACGCTTTCCAAGCAGTGAAGTCCTAAATAGTTAGAAAACACCAATTAATAACTTGACCCCCAAGGAATTAAGGTCCAAAAACTCCAGTTGAATCAACTTATCCAATATCAAGGTTGCAACAATTTTCTTTAACTAGAAGGGGTTCCACAGCCCAAACTCCAATTGGTCCAACCGGTCCTTTAGGATAAATAATAATTTAATTTAATCCAAAATTAAATTATTTAGGTCTAAACACTAAAATTAGTTGGGCATACCAAAAACCCAATTAAAACTTACCAAAACAGGTGAAAAGGACCTAAACAACAGGCTTGTGGCTCATAAAAAGCTTGGCGGCTCGGCTGGAAGACAGGCGTGGCTCGACTAAGGCAGCTCGGACAAGTGGAAGACACGGCTCGCGCACGCACGGCTCGGCGACTGGGACGCAACTTGGGCGGGTGGAAGACGCGGCTTGCTGTTTGGTCGACTCGGGTTTACGGCTGATGGCGGCGACGAACGAACGGTGAAGGGTTGGCGACCGACAGATGCGGTAGCTTGCGTGGCTCAGCTGTCGTTTGACGATCGATGGATAGACTGACAGCAGCGACGAAGCTTCGCGAGCGACGGAGGCGGAGACGCGGACGAACGGACGAGGGCGACACGGGGACTGGCTGCAAAACAAAGATTGGCTCGATGAGAAGAATTAAACGGCGCTTGGAGGAGGACGACGGCGGCGCTGCAAAGGAGAACGACCACGCCGGCTTAGGTTTGAAAAGAAGAAATTAGGGTTTTTCCTTTTTGGTTTGATTGAGGAAGATGATGCATGACCACACATCTCAAGGCCTATTTAATAAAAATAATTCCTTTTATTTTTATTTTTCTCTTTTTCTCTTCCCAAAAATCTTCACACTCTCTCTTCATTTAAATCCCACCAAATCTTTTTTTTAAACTTAATTTTCTCTCTCTAACCAATCATATTTATCTTTCAAAAAATAAAATACACCCACTTAATTATATTATCCACTTAAATATCGTTATCTTACCTTCAACATTTAAATTAATTATACAATCAACTATATAACTAATCTAATTTTCTCAAATACTACCAAATAACACCCAAAATCACAAAAATTAAACTTAAGATAATTAAAATAAAAATTACCTTAAATTTTGGGGTGTTACATTATAACTATCGTTAATTTTAATTTTTTTATTTAAAAAACATAGCTTGTTTTTAACTTATGAATTTGGTACAATTACATGAATTTAAAATTTTCATTTCTTCTTTTACTCTTAAATTAGGTAATTTATTGTGATTACATCGTGACCTGCATTTTTTTTTGCTCCTGCATTACGAAAACTAGGACGATTTGGTAAATTAAATATATATATGAAATTTGTGTATTGAATTTATAATATGAATTTTAAAAAAAGTTAATAATTTAATCGCACATAACGATTACGTAAAAACGGATGAAAATTGACATAATATTTAAAGAAATTAACAAATTGTTTTATGAAAACTAGGATACTCGGAGGTATAATATGACTTTAAGAAAATTAATAGTTTAATTGCACGTAATGATTCCATAAAAAATGTTGAAAATGGACATAATATTTAAAGAAATTATTGCAAATTGTTTTATGAAAACTAGGACGATTTGACAAATTAAATATACGAAATTTGTTTATTTGAGTTAGAATATGAGTTTTTAAAATAATAATAACTTTTTCTCCTGCATTGTGTACATGTAATTGATTTCAGTTTATAACTTCCTTCCTAGAAACTATTTTGTTTTTCGTATATCGTTTCGTTTGAATGTATTTATGTTGATAGTCATTGGTTTAAATCAATTGTTAAATATATGCAATTTGTGTATTGTATTTATAATATCAATTAAAAAACAAAAGGATAATTTATTCGCATATAACGACTCAACGTTAAAAAAAGGTTAAAAATGGACGTCGTCTATAAAGAAATTACTGGAAATTATTTTACAAAAACTAGGACGATTTGGTAAACTAAATATATATAAATTGTTTAGTGGAGTTAGAATACGAATTAAAAAAAAAATAATTTATTGATACGAAACGGCTTGCATAAAAAATGTTGAAAAAGGACATTGTATTTAAGAAAACTAATGGAACTTGTTTTACAAAAATATGACAATTTGACAAATTAAATATATGAATATTTGTGTATTTAATTTAGAATACGAATTTAAAATAATAATAATAATAATAATAATAAATAAATAAATAAATAAATAAATAAATAAATAAGAAAAAAATTTCATAATCCTTGCCACGTAATCTTTTTTCAAAAGAAATATCATAACACTCTCTATTATAATCTTTTCTCGAAACACATACTATTATAATACTATAATTTATAATTTTTCTCTTAAAAACATTTTATCATCACTTGCTAATAATAAATATTTTCCTAAATACATATTACCATTAATTTAGGATTATCATAATTCTTTATCCCAATAACTCTTTTGATATCTCAAATAGCGGTTTAGATGATTAAATTGAAGGATTGAATTTTTAAGTAAAGTGTAAAGGGTAAATTGAAATTTGAGGGGATAGTTTGGACAAAACATTGATTTAGTTGAGTTGTGGGATATTTGGGTCGGATGAGTAGTTTAAAGCCATAAATGTGTAATAACGTACACAACTAAAATTAGAATTGGCTATGTAATCCACAATTTTGGACCCAGTTTCTTGAAATATTCTTAGAAACTATCTCTAGAAAACGATTTCTTTTCTTTTCTTTTTTTTTTTTTTTAATAATTATTATAGATGATTGAAGATTCATAAAAATTACAATATTTATTGATTTTCTGCTTAACTCTTCTTCTTTATTTATTAGTAATTTTTAAGAAAAAGTATTTATTGAAAAAATAAGTACATATAAATAGACGTAGACTACTAATGTTGACTCCTGATAGCAATCCTATTCAGAAAGAGACGGGGTCTTTGTAACTAAGATTTTCATTTCTTTTTTATTTGAAAATTTGTAATTAACACCCTCTCTTCAAATATATATGAATCCAAATTTTTATTTCTTTCTACAAAATATTTTACAAACAATATTTTCATTCTTTTGCAATTTATGAGATAATTAAGGTTTTGATCCCTCTACTAAATTGGAATCCTAATTTGTAACTTTGCTATGAAGAATACATTAAAAAAGCTTAAAATGCAATTACATTTTCCATTTTACATCAATAGCTTACATTCTTGCATTTATTTCTTCCAATCAAATTATTCTTTCAAATGGGAAAAAAGGGTAAATCTTGAATGTGATGTGTAATGAATCAAATTATTCTTTTTTCCATCCAATTTGTTTGACAAAACATACAGACCTGAGAAGTTTAACTATCAAACATATAATATCTAAACCAATTAACCTATAATCAATTTAGAATATATGAAATTTATATTTAAATGAGAAGAACTTGTCCAAATAACCAGTGATTGGATAAATCTCTAACGTTAGTCAACAACAATTCACTTATACTATATTAATTGGTTTGTAAACTTTTTTTTCTTTTTCTAAAAAACAAACCTTACCTCTCGAAATTGATAATACAAATTTATTTATTTCAATTGAGTAATTATGCTAATGTTGACCGAATAAATCTAATTCTTCACCCAATACTAATAAAATAATAAATAGGAAAATTGTAAAAAATAATCCTGGTAAAATATTTACCCTCTAAATCAAGTGTAATGGATTTTTCTACTTAATGGTTTTTTTGTAATGAAGTGTAAATATTTTTTTCTCATTAACTTAAAAAACCCGTAAATAAATAAATGTAATGCAATTATAGCACGACTAACATAAAAAAAACCCATGTATATTCAATAACATAATTAGAAGTTTAAATTCTTCCTATCACCATGTGCTAAGACGATACAAAACGATTGACGTTCTATGAAAGGGTTAATTTAAAATAAAATAAAAAGACGTTTGAAAACAATTTCTCTTTAAGAGAGAGAATTAAAACTTATTTAAAGAAAGACTCGAAATGAGTAAATTTAAAAGATTCGAAAATAAACTTAAAAAACGGTTGAAACACGTTATTAAAAGGGATATTTTAAAAAATATAACAAAACGGCAAAATATTTACATTGTATAGAAAATTTCGAAAACGGAAAAAGTCCAGAGGCCCACCGTGTAAATGTAACGACCCAAACTTTTAAATTAAGTTAAGGTCATTACTCAAAAGATAAACATCAAAAGATACTTTATTAGGATAACTAAAATCCTTATAAAATTAATGTCAAGATGTTTACAAAAACATAAGGTTATCAAAATTAACAAATAAAATAAAATAAAATAAAATAAAATTTGAAAATGTGACCCGCGGGTTCTAACAATTAAAAAAAAAACTAAAAAGAACAAATAAATAGAACAAAATCTTAAGTAAAATGGTTAAAATTTTAAAAATACTGAAAGACATATAAACATAGAAAAAAGTGCGTACATAAATATACTCAGTAAGGGACCTATTACTAGTCCCACTGGGTGATCTGTCAACTTTTCATTAGAAACATAAACGTAGCATCGTGTGACCAACGGAGCACACCTGAGTGAGTGAGACCGTACGAACACCCCTAAATCGTGCGAGCGATCCCAAGGGGACACCCCTAGTCGTGCGAGTGATCGCAGGTACACACTCCATAATATATATGTAATACGTAGGTACACCCCTAATCGTACGAGTGGTCTTGTCGGAACACCCCTAGTTGTGCGAGCGACCCCGTATACATAATATAGTTGTCCCCTAACGGTGCACGTGATTAGTAGGTACACCCCTAATCGTGCGAGTGATCCCATAGAAACACCCCTATTCGTGCGAGTGACCCCATAGATAGGATCACGATACAGGTGGGGTAAGAAACCTATCATATAAAGTTAACAGACACACCATAAACCAAAAGCATGGGATTAACATAACATGTATTATAATAATCATAAACATAACAGTCAACATTAACAACATATCATTAGTTATCGCCACCAACTTAACCTCAATCATAATTTATAGCATCGCATTTTGCATCTTAGCTACCATCAATTGCATAATCATAAATACATGCAGTCTCTTAAATTTAGTTCTAAGGTCCCGTAGTAGAGTCTCTTACCTCGAGATTTGTTAAACGTTTATTCCCTATCTAGCACAGTCGAAGCTTTCCAAAAGACAAAACCAAAAGTTGAGGTTTAAAACTTAATGGGAGAATTCCACCGATTATTTTTCCAAGGTATTACCCAACTAAACCTTAAGGGGAAAAAAATCTAAATTAAATTAATTAGAGTCCAAAATTTCCATTTAATGGGTATTACCCAAAACCTATTAAAGCTTACCAAAATAGGTTCAAATAGGTTAAAACAAGTGAAAAAAGTGGCTGGGCGGCTTGGCTAAAGACAGAATTGGCTAGGTCCGCAAGGCTGAGAGGAGTGGCAGCTCGGGTCGACAGCTTCAAGGAAGGATCGACTCGCGACACGACTTGCAGATGACGTGGGGGTTCGCGTGCAATTCGACTCGATTGTTGGTCCAAGTAAACGCTAGCAGCCAGAGAAGATGGAACGAACGACTTGATGAAGAAGCAATGAAGGACGACGTGTGGTAGAGACTGACGGAAGACCGGAAGCGATGATAGAGGAGACGCGACGAAAGGCAGACTGACGTCGAAAAGCAGATGGATAGCGTGATCGTCAGCGATGTGCGTTAATCGGCTGGTGACCTGTGCGTGAGGAGGAGTCGGACGATAAATGCAGTCGGCGATGGTGGTTGGAGCAGCGGTGAGGGTTTGGAGAAGAGAAAAAATGAAGGGAAATTGCCAAAAATATGTTAAAAAAGGAGGGTTAAATGACTTTTGGGATAACTTTTCAAAATGAAGAGTTTTAGGACAATTTAGGTATGAATGGACAAAAATGCCCTTCATTAAATTTTTCTCTCTCTTTTCCTTTCCCTCTTCCCACGTTTCCTTTTCCTTCTCTTTCGCGTAGAACACCTCAAGTAAAAAAAAAAAATCTCCTTTTGTTGGCTTTTGAAATTTCCCGCTTTGCTCTTGGAAGATACTCCGATTGTTCGTCGCTTGTCGTTCGTCTATCCTCCAGTGCATTTCGTCGCTTCTCCTTTTCGAACCATTCATTCAACTTTGAGCGTTTTCTCTTATTTCAGTGAGTTTTATCTCTAACCCGTTTTCAATTTATTTGCTGTAAATGTTTGGTTTAGGTATTTGTTGTGAGTTTCATCCATCTGGTTTAGGCTTTTTTGGAATCGACTTATTTGTTGGAAATTAGTTTAGTCAAAGTTTGGGTTAGGTTCTTAGAAAGTTAAATGGGTAGTGAAATGAATTGAAGTTAAATATAGTTGGCATTTTGCTCCTTTTTCTTTGGATCCATTCTTTAACTCTGAATTTGTTCCTTTTTGTTCAGGCTTTAATTATGACATCGACATCGACCAACGGACCCGTGTACAAGATTAATCCTTCCCATCATTTTTATGCCCTAGTAAGTTGTTTGTCTCATTTAGAAAAGACAACACATAATATTAAGGCCAAACTAAAATCCGATCAATTAGCCTTATTTAGGAAAACAAAGTTTGGGCACTTTTTGGACCTGAATATTGTCTTTAATGGGCCACTCATCCACTACTTATTGTTAAGGGAGGTGGAAGATGAAGGAAAGGATTATATAAGTTTCTTACTAGGGAGCGTTGTTTGTACTTTCGGTAGGAGAGAGTTTAACATCATAACGGGTCTATGGGGTCCTAAAGAGGAGTGTATTCAGTTGGTTGGGAATAGTAGATTATTGGAGAAGTTTTTCAAAGACAAGGAGTGTATTTATGTAAGCGACTTAGAGGATATATTTTTGGAATACGAGGGTGATGACGATGATATTGTGAAATTAGCTTTAGTTTACTTTATAGAGCTATCTTTGTTAGGAATAGATAGGCGAACCAAAGTCAACATTGGTTTTTTCAAGATTGCTGATGATTGGAATACATTTAATAATTATGATTGGGGCGGGATTGTTTTTGGACGCATGCTAAGTGCCTTGAAAAGAGCCTTGGACAAGCAATATGCCAAGGGAAAGAAGAAATCAACTAAGACAAAAAAATATACTATAAATGGATTTCCGCATGCGTTACAGGTATGCTACTTCTTACTTCTTACTTCAAAACTTATGCATACATTTAAAATTAAACGATCGTTGAGTTATTTTAAACGATCGTTAAGTTATTTTAAACGATCGTTTAGTTGTTTTTAAACGATGGTTTAGTTATATTTAAACGATTGTGAAACCACTTTTTTATATATCTATATATATTTTGTGGCACTTCTTAAACTTGTTTGTCAAATGTGGAATAGGTTTGGGCATATGAGTCTATACCAACCATCATTGGATGTGATGTAGATAAAGTAAACGATGATGCCATACCACGAATGCTGAGGTGAGTGTGCCAACAATCACCAAAGTCCCAAACTATAAGCTAGGTGTTTGACTCGCCAATGGTAAGTAGCAAGCAATAGTAACTAACTTAAGGATCACATGATTTTGTGCTTATTTCTTTGTCCTAAATACATTTGCCTTTTCTCTTTGTAGCTGATACTTAAGGCGGTCATTGAGATGACACCTGAAGAGGAGTAGTCGAAAATTGCTTCAGGTGAATTTTTTGAAAACCTCCGCTCATCTACCATTATTTAGTCAAAGAATGGTGGTTCAAAAAGAGGAAGAGAAGTTGTTAATGATGAAGGTGACTTCAAAAAGAGTAAGAAATAGAAGTCGAAGTCTAAGATGAAAAAGGCTATTCAGAATCTCCAAGATCGAGTAGCGGTTGTTGAAGGGTAACTTACTAGTATAAAATCAGATATTGACGAATTGAAGGGCATGATGTCAACCATATTGAAGCACATTGGACTTCAAAGAAAGGTTAGGAATCAAACTGTTAATTGTATTGACGTTAGTTATTTCATATTTGGTAATTACTCATATGTTAAGTTGCATGTTCTCGCTAATCTTGATGTTTACTTTCTATTGTTATCCACACTATTTCATTTTGAGGTTCCATAGGGTGACGTAGGAGACCGTAAGGGGTTTGAAGGCTTAGTAGATCATACACTAGAAAGTGAGGAAGTGGATAATACTAAGACCGAAGATGTTGACACAGATGGTACCCCTAATTGGTTGAGGATGCCAAAGGAGGATGACATAAGTAATGGGGCAAAACACATTGAACTTAAAAAGAAGGTTTGGTTCCATGTTCTTGCTAATATTGATGTTTAATTTCTATCATTATCCAGACTAATGCATTATGAGCTTCCATAGGGCGACGAAGATGTTCACACCGTCGGTACCCCTCCTTGGTTGAGGTTTAATATTGAGTTAGAGAAGCCAATCGACGTGTTGGAGAAGAAGGTTGAGATTGGTTTATAGGAGCCAATAGATGTCGTTGACAATGAGGTTGAAATTGAGGACAGTGGGAAAAAACTACGTACTCATTTTGATTCAGACGTCACAGAGATAGAACCATTTCCCACTCAATGACCACACGTTCGGCCCGCCCGTAGGAAGCGTGCAAGTGTTTACCTATGAACCTCATTCACAACTCTACCTAAACGGTCTATGACATCAACCACCACTACCTCTCAGTGTGAACCAATTGTTTATGATCCCATGCACAAAATACTTGACGTGGATTTAGATAGACTTCGAGCTTGGATTACAGACAAGCGTACAAACGATGAGGTGCGTGAAACCTTTCATGGGAAAAAAATCGAATATATTTTTCAGAGACTTGTTTATGTGTCGCCGGTGGTTGGCAGATGAGGTAAGGGATTATCTTATTATTTATGCCATTATAATTTTTTTATTGTTATAGTTCTATACATTTAGTGCTTACTTTTGTTTCTATTAGCATTTGGATGCACTTTTTCTTTTCATTCGCTTCAAGATTAAGGCAGCTGAGATACCTTCTGCTCAAAACTTCACAACTGTAGACACAATCTTTATGGTTTGGAATCGTCACGTTACTTTATGTATGTATTTGCGTTTGATATTTGTCTTTCAGTCTGATATTTGCGTTTATATCTTTTTCTTTGCAGCACATTTTAGTTGTGAAGTGGTCCAATACAAAGAATGTATTAAAGAGAATCGCCCGTTTGACTAGAAGGAAGAGTATAGGTCGGTTGACTATGTTGTCGGGTCAAAAGAGGATTTCCAAGATCCTTAGGTAAGTGTTGATTATGTTTACTCTCCATTCAATGTCCATGTCAACCATTGGGTTCTATTATACTTGGATTTGGTAAGCTGTCAAGTCAAGGTATGGGATTCGCTTCCGTCACTTACAAGTGCTGAAGAGATGAGAAACATATTACTGTCGATTCGAGAGTTGGTGCCAAATTTGTTAGATAATACTGGATTCTTTGCTAGAAGAGGTGGATCATCGACATACAAGGAACCTTGGCCAGTTGTCATTGTCGACTTCATTCCACTACAACGAAATAATAGTGATTGTGACGTAGTCACCATTAAGTATTTTGAGTACATAGCTGCTGGTTTTGATTTAGATACATTATGTCAAGAAAACATGTCGTACTTCAGAAAATAATTGGCATTTCAATTATGGACCAACACTCTTATGTATTGAATTTTGTTGCGAGATTTGTAGTAGTTGTATGTCATGTATGTTGCGAAATATGTACATAAATCAAAAGTATCAATTATTCTATATGTTGCAAAACTACTTGTAGGTAAATGATTGCTTAATATTTTTTATGATTTTAAGAAGATCGTTTAGACTTTACTAAACGATCGCTTAAAGATATGTGCACGATCTTTTACATTAGTGTGATACATATAAACGATCACTTAATATTCTTCACCTGAACGTTTAGGAAATTGCTTAATATTCTTTTAGATATTAGTGTGGTTTCTATAAATGATCGCTTAATAATTTTTATGTTTATTAAGAAGATCGTTTAGACTTTACTAAACGATCGCTTAAAGATATGTGCACGATGAGTATTTCTCTACACTAATGTTTTGTGATATGTATCTAAACGAATACAAATATTAACTCAAAAGTACAAGAACCAAATGTATATTTATTTACCAAAAGTATTTATTCCCCCAAAGTTCCAGTACATACTATTGTCTAAACAGTTTCATGTTTGACACAGTTAGACAACCATGGTCAGCTTCAGTTACAAAACATTCAATAAATTTAGAACAGAAAATGCCACAATCTAGTGAATGCCCTTTCTGTAATGTGGTCTTTGATCTGCGTACTGGCCAAGGGCTATATTTGAATCGTTCTGAATGGAAGTTCACTCCAATTACAATTGCGAGTGAGGTGATTCGTTGTGCAGGCATTTGAAGAGCTTGATCAACAAGTTTCTACTAAACATAATTTGGCATTGAGTCAAACACATGGATCTTGCATTTTCTCATATCAGCTGCAATAGCCAACCAGTGTTCTTTTATGTTGATGCAGCCAATCACGTAGTTGACATCTCCCCACCCTGGTTTTTCTTCGAAATCACCAACAGCTGTTTTAAAATACTATTCCAAATCTTTTTCTACCCATATATTTAAGTGTGCTATTGTGTTTGTCCATTCAGGTTTTTTATTGTCTGGTGTCACCAGATGAGTATAAAAAATATGTTGCCAAACTATGTAGTCTGGTTTATTAATTCCAGTCTTGAAGAACAAGTAAAAAAATTTAGTCAGAATATAATGATGCAGTTTAACTTCTATACAAAAAAAATTAAAGAATAACAACTTACTATAAACACAGAATCTATTATTCTAAAAGTACGCTTGCAAAGTTGCTTGAGATGCAACATTTTCTCCTGCAAGTGGAATAATAGAAAATCTATGGTCTACAAAGAAAATTAAACGATCGTTTAGTGAATGAAAGGAGAGTATAAGCGATCGTTTAAAAAATGTACATGTGATTGTTTACTTATTAAGCGATCGTGTAATATATATAAACGATCGTTTAGTTAATAGAAGCGATCGTTTAGTTAATAGAAGCGATCATTTAGAAAATACGAGTGATCGTTTACATATAAAATAAAATTTGGGAAGAGTACTCATGTCTCCAAGTATCCATGTGTTTTCTTCAAGTTGTTTGAAAAAAATTTTCTTTCTGGTTGTGGAGACTACTTTCCTTTCTTCATGAGTTGTTTTTCTTGATCTTTTCCATTCTAAGTATGTCTTCCATAATTTTGGATCCACTTTCCACATGAGATTATATCTATCTACATCTCTGATTTCGATATCTAGGACAGGTATTGTAGATTCTGATATGATCTTAGTAGATGTTGTGGGTGGATTAACTTGTTCATCTTCATAAGGCACCTTTTTATTTTCTATTTTACATAGCTTTCTTCTCTTTACTGGTTTTTGTTGTTCATCTTTATCAGACACCGTTACTGGTTCTTTTTCAACCAAAGTAACAGCTTCATCATTTTTTTGAATCTCAACCTGTTGTTTTATTGTTTCCTGCAATGTATGATAATAGACAAGTAATAAACTATTAATTCAAAAAACTATAAATTTGTTGTGTATACATACCAGTTGAAATTCTTTATTTACAATTGAAATTGATGGTGGCACTACATGAATTTGTACAGTTTGATCCAATGGAGCCATTTCACAAAGTGCAAGAGGTTGGCTCACAAGTGGAAGGGTAGTAATCATTTCTGGCAGGTCTTTTTCTTTCTGACTTTGAGCATTTAGATTATTCGATATATCTCTTATAGTCATTAGCAAGTCTGCATCCTTGCCGTATATGCTTATATCACTACCAGATTCCTCTTGATGTTCCTTAAACAAAATGAGAAAAAAAATGAGAATAAGAAAAAAATACAATTGTTACTTATTTAGAATGTAAACAATTTTCAACATTATAAAGCAGTAAACAATGAATGAAATGTTAACCTTTGGGTTTCCTCTTGATGTTCAGTATGTTGTTCTTCAGTATGTTGTTCTTCAACATATGCTTGGTCACTGGTGTTCATATCTTCTCTATTCTGATCATCATCATTGTCATTCTGATGAGTATGATCATTCCCTTGATTTTTATTTTGATTCTAATAAGCAAATAAAAATGAAAATAAAATTAAAAATAATGTATTGTTAAAGGATTGTGTATATAAAAGTAAACGATCGCGTAAATTTGATAAACGATCGTGTAACTTTGATAAACAATCGTGTATATAATGTATTTTGAAAATAAATTTTACCTGAACCAATCTCTTGAGCATCTGCTTCTTTTCAGACAGCTCTAATAACTGCTTTCTGATTGTGTCATCCATCCTACAGACTATAGAAGTTAGTATGGATAAATCCTTACGAATTTCTTTTATTTCGTTATTCAGTTTCTTGTAGGATTTTGAGTGACTTTGTTGCTCTTTGTCATTGAACTTCTTTGATCTGCAACGTTTCTTGTTGGTGATTGGATGCATTTCAGACTGGTCAGCCACTGTTTGACTTTGTTTCCTTTGTAGTGACAGTTGTGGAGATGAGTCTGATTGCTCTAATGATTTATTGTTCATTGCATGATCAAGAGTATTAGTATCATTGTTGTTAAAATCTCGAATGGATTCATCTTTCTCCATTTGCATGTTATCACCCCATTGAATTCGACTCTCCATGAAAGCTTTCTCTTGGGTTGACAGCTTCAGTTTAGGTTTAACAACAGTTTGCAATGTAATCGTATTAAACGATCGCTGACAAATTTTACTTACATTTTTGTTGTCAAATATGTTCTTCTGCAGCATTTTGTAAGATGGAGCCTGTGTACAATTCCATCTCAATATCCTAGGGATTAATCCCTTACTATTTATTGTGGTCAGGTGCTCACTTGCAGTTGAGAGTACTTCATAAGCCCACACCTACAACATTTAAACAAATATGTTAAACTTTGATGTTTAATTTGCATTTAATTAAAGTGTATAAACAAATAAAAATCACCTGAAAAACAAGCACGTAGTCTTTGATGTTGTAGTATGCCCCTGCTTTGGAATTTGTTGTCTTCTTTAGCTCGTATGCTTCTTTTTTCCCTTGTAGACTTGTCTTTAAACTGTTGAGCAGACGAGTGTAGAAGAAAGTTGACCAATGGAAGCTTTTAAATGCTTCTTCATCATCAACTCTTCCCAAAATATTCATGTTAAACTGTGTTTTCTTATCCTTCCAGACCATCACAGTTTCTATAAAGACAACCAAGGCGACCTTCACAACATCATCACCATTTGTAACCTTAAAATTCTTGAAAATTTCCTCAATTTCCAAGCATGTTATTAGTTTCTTATTTTCTGATCCGAATAGAAGGCTTTGTAGGTGCTTGTTACCGTAATCTTTCTCCAATGTTGTGTTTGTTGGCCACAATCCAGTTATGATGTTGAATTCTTTTTGGATGAAACAGACGTTCTTCCCCAAAACTGAAAAACAGATTCCATCTGCATTACCGTCTTCAGGTATCTGCTTCAACAAGAAATGATGGATCAACTGGCCGTTGAAGACCATGTTGACATTCAACAATGGACCAAAAATTTTTTTGTCGAACATTTGCAGCTGTTCCTTGGTCAGTTTGTCCTTAATAAGACTGCCGATCTTGTGCACTTGGCATGAGACAGTGGCAGAGAAATACTTGTCGCTAGGTACAACCATCCTGAAAAATATAGTTAATCAGCAAGTAATAAATTTAACAATTTGAAGAACAGAAGTTTAAACGAATCTGAAACCCTTAACGCTTGACAATAAGAATTAAGAACAGAATGATAGTTTTTCAAGACAGAAGTCGAAAGGTTTGAAATATAAAGAAAGCAAAAGTGTAATGTTATAGTAGGAAAAGTTCAGGAAAATACCTTTTGCGTTGAAGAAAAAAATGGACTGAGACAAAAATGGTCTGAGAGAAAAATGGACTAACTGATCAGTGCAGTTGTGTATTGCGAAGTGACAGAAAAAGAAGAAGGCGAAACGTATATATTGGTTGTTTTTTACCAAAGGGGCAATATTGTAAATTCGCGTACTTTTTTTAAAATGTTGAATCGCATTCTTGGGTGTTTAATATATATATATATATATATAAACGATCGTGTCATGATTTCGAAACGATCTTTTAAATATGTATATACGATCATGAAAGCAGCTGTGTAGCAAATAATTAAAAAATATATAAGTTAAGAAATTAAAAACTAAACGAACAGTCGTGTGAAATACAAAAACGATCATTTAATAAAATTAAACGATCGTTTCGTTATTTTAAAGGATCGTTTAGTTGTTTTCAAACGATCGTTTAGTTGTTTTTAAACGATCGTTTGGTTGTTTTTAAAAGATTGTTTGGTTATTTTTAAACGATCGTTTAGTTATATTTAAATGATCGTGAAACCAGTTTTTTGTGTTCCTAAATGAATAAGCCAGTTGTTATTTTCGTCTTCTTCATCTATCTGGAAGCACATAAAGTAAGAATGTTCGGAGACATCATTAAGAAAATACATCATTAACAAACATTCATTAATTAGTGTAATAATTAGTAAATTGGTAGAGAAATTTCTAATCTTGTATGCTCGACTTCTCGGTATATGAAATTGGATTGGTACATGTTAATCTTTGTGACCTATTTGTTTACACCGACTACACTTATACAATTTCGGAGCTTCACTAACACTTGAAATCCTTTTTTTCTTCGATCGACTAACTCTTTTGACTACTTCCGGAGGTAAAACAGTCATATGTACATAGTCTTCGCTTGTTTTCCAATCTGACCGATTTCCAACTGGGTAGACGGCCTCCGCATATGCGGCCAACAATCATTCATTACTGTAATAATTAGCACATAAACTATAAACATTTATATTGCGATCCCATGCTGCAGCAATGGCATGTGAGCATGGTAGTTGCTCAGCTTGAAACTTTTTGCAAGTGCATTCTTGAGTCTGAAGATTTACGACCTCCTCCTTATCTAAATCTTTGACATGAAATTGGTAACAGTCAATTGGGTTAACCTTCATTGTCAAAGCTCATTCTTGTTTCTTTTGAATAACTAACTCTGCCCATTTAGTCAATGTAGACGTCACTTTAATGCCTTCTTCTCGACGCTCCCAAAACCAACGTTATAGCGAAGCTCGAACATGTTTAAGGAATGAAGCAATAGGTAAATCTCTAGGTTCTTTCAGTATAGAATTCATGGACTCTGCTATATTTGTTTTCATCATGTTATATCGTCTTCCTGGACAGTGAACACGAGACCACCATGTTATTCCAACATTATTTAAATATTTTCCTGAACCATTATGAAATGCAAAAAAATATCTCCACGCTTCTAGAAACGTTGATTCACGATATGTTCTTGATGCATTGTAAACCAAAGTAGCAACCATGTCATTCTTATATTTATCATGCTAATTTTGAGTTAAATGTTGGACACAAAGGTCGTGGAATGCAAAGGGAAAAACTGATGAAATACCTTTGGAGAAGCATGTTTTCCGATCTGTCACGAAGCCTAGATTAGACACCTCCCCTATTGCACCTTTCAATTTTTCTAAGAATCATTGTATCGAGTCATCTGTTTCTCTATCAACTACTCCAAATGATAGAGGATAAATCTGATTGTTACCATCTAAGCAAACAGGCATATCAACTGACCCCGATATTTGTTCTTAAGAAATGTTCCATCCATGACTATAACCGATCTAATGCAATTTAAGAATCCTCTGACACATGGACCAACAACCATAAAAAGATATTTAAAGAAACGATCATCTTTGAGTTCCATGTGAAATATTGTACCTGGATTTGTAAGTTTGAGTGCTTCACCATATCTACGCAAAAGTTTATATGACTCTTCAGAAGACCCTCGCACTTGTTCATATGCATTTTCTCTGACACGCCATGCTTTTTCATAATTCATATTTATGCCATAGTCTTGTCTCATGTCTTCTATAATATCACGTGGTTTGTATAGGCGATCGACTCCCTTGAATTTGGACTTTATTAATTCTCCAACAAACCAAGATTTTGCTTGCCTATGGTCACGATTCAAAAACTCAAGAGAACATGAATGAACTTTGACATACTTTTTAATCTTGAATATATTTGAATCCTTCAATCTCACTGCTCGCAATCTCCAACCACACTTGTTATTGATGCATCTAACAAAAAGAACCTCTTTTGTAGACTTTTTTTACTACAAACTGAATTTTTTTTTCATTGCCAACACACTTAATCTCATTGACAAATCTCTCTTGCAAAAAAATATTTGTCCTACATCCAACTCCTCACTTGTAGAGCTTTCTTCGGGCCAACCACTTCCTTTTGTTTTCAACTTTCGACTAGAGGAGCTGCAGTCAACTTTACCCTTTTCCTTTATAATCTTTTGTAGGAGCATCTCTTTGTTGTGGGATGTTAAACAATTCATTGTTCATCTCAACTGACTCCCATGTAAAAGTATCATCTTTTGAATGATATGACTCATATGATTCCCATATAGCCGAATTGGTCCTTATCATGTTATCACACAAGCCAACCTGAACTTCACTAATATCAACTTCATTGTCATGTAATGTATCCATTCCAATTGGAGGATGAGGGTTTAAAATTTGAACTTGGTTGCTCCCAGATACTGAATTGTAATCTTTGTTTTAACACTTTCTTGCTTTGATTGCTTGTAGGCTCAAATGATAGTTATAGGGAGACCTCTAATGGATTTTCACTAAGAATATAAAACTTCAAATTACGGTCATTGCTTAACTCAACTGGAGGAGCTTCCTTTTCCCCTTTTATCTCATATATACATCTTATCTTTATGTCGAACTTTGTAAGGTCAACTTCTGCAAGGTCATATAATTCATCCTGTAAATCTTTTTGTGTTATTTCTTTACTGACAACAATACCTTTTAACACTTCTCCTTCATATTTTCTTCGTCTTTCATCCCATGCACCACCGTAACGCACTAAAATCCGAACATGTGACATCCTTAAACTACCTTAAGTCTTTTAGTTCCTGCAAAAAATTAATTTAAACTTAAGAACCTACGAGATTCGTGCGAGATGTTTGCGAGATGCAAAGAAATAACCAAAATAACTGCGAGATGTGTTCGAGATACGTGCGAGATAAAGCATGAGGGCCTAAGAGACTTACTAAACATGTAAAGAATAACACTAAATGGATTGGGAGGTGTACCAATTTGATTTTGAAATAAATAGTGAAAGTTTGGAACGTGCGAGATACGTGCGAGATAAAGCATGATGGCCTAAGAGACTTACTAAACAAGCAAAGAATAGCTCTAAATGGATTAGGAGGTGTACCAATTTGATTTTGAAATAAATAGTGAAAGTTTGGAACGTGCAAGATGCGTGCGGGATAAAGCATGAGAGCCTAAGATACTTACTAAACATGCAAAGAATCGCTCTAAATGAATTAGGAGGTGTACCAATTTGATTTTGAAATAAATAGTAAAAGTTTGAAACGTGCGAGATGCGTGCAAGATACGTGCGAGATAAAGCATGAGGGCCTAAGAGACTTACTATACATGCAAAGAATTGATGTAAATGGATTAGGAGGTGTACCAATTTGATTTTGAAATAAATAATGAAAGTTTGGAAGGTGCGAGATGGGTGCGAGATACGTGCGAGATAAACCATGAGGGTCTAAGAGACTTACTAAACATGCATAAAAACAATTCAAACTAATGCTCACAATACAAGATAATACAGAATAGATAGAACCTAGAGTGGTTTGAGAAGCATCCATAGCAGCAGCATGAAAAATTGCTCACAATATAAGATAATACAGAATAGATAGAAAGCAATGTAGATAAAAAAAAAAAAAAACCTCTATTCCTTCTATTCTTATTGCTTACTCCTCCTCTATTTGACCCAACTAAGTCCTCTAGTTCAATTCATTTTTCAGTACCCATTGGACTTTCTAAGAACCTAAACCAAACTTTGACTAAACTAATTTACAGCAAATAAGTCCATTCCAAAAACTAGACATTTACGGATGAAACTAGCAACAAATACCTCAACCAAGCATTTACAGCAAATAAATTGAAAATGGATTAAAGATGAAACTCATCGAAATAAGAGAAAACGCTCGAAGTTGATTGAATGGTTCGAAGAGGAGCGACGAACAGCAAGCGACGAATGTCTGGAGTATCTTCGAACGACACAACGATTTTTTTTTTACTTTAGGTTTTCTACGCGAAAGAGAAGGAAAAACGATCGTGGAGAGAAGGGAAAGCGAACGTGGAAGAGGGAAAGGAAAAGAGAGAAATTTAATGAAGGGCATTTTTGTCCATTCACACCTAAATTGTCCTAAAACTCTTCATTTTGAAAAGTTATCCCAAAAGTCATTTAACCCTCCTTTTTTAACCTATTTTTGACAATTTCCCAAAAATGAATAAGATAGAGGCACGCAGACCGAGGAACTCATTTATAATAATAATAATAATAATAATAATAATAATATCATTATTATTCTTCTTTCTCTCTCCTTTTCCAAATACAAACAAATCTTATCTCTCTTCATTTAAAACTCCCATCCAATCAAACTTTTTCTCTCTCTCCCTAATTATCTCTTATTAAATAATAATTATATTTTTCATTATATAATTATTACTTTAAATTTCTTTTTCTTTCTCCCCAATATCTCTCTCCAAAAATATCACTCTTCAACTAGGGGTGTACATAAGTCGAGTTGGGCCGGGTTGGAGAAAAAATGTGGACTAACCCAAAGTGATCGGGTTGGCAAAATTTGAACCCTATCGGTTCAATATTCAAGAGTCAACCCAACCCAACCCAACCCTAAAAATTTGGATTGGGCCGGGTTGGGTGGGCGGGTTGGTCTTTTTTTTTTTTTTTTTTTTTAATTATATTGTATTTTAAAATTTTATATTGGTAACAATTCACTTTTTAATTTCATTAAGAAACTAATATCTTGCATACTTAGAAATAATCTTAAATTGAACTCAATTTTAGTAGTCATGGCCACATAGAAATGATGAATTGAATTCAATTTGATTTGCTTGGAAAATAAAGAGACTCTGGCAAGTTCAAAACAAGTTAAATTAACATGCCTCAATTAAATTCATGAGAAATCAAAAACTTAAGAACTCAACTTTAATTTTCAAACAAAAACTCAATGCCTTGCACATCGGAAAATCTTGCATGCTCATATATTCAAGAAACAAGGATTAGATTTGCAAACTAAAATTTACAGAATCAAAATCATGCTTTCTTGAAGAAAATTAAAGAACCAAGGCATACTAGACTTGATAATAATTGGAAATTTCTCAAAAAGAAGCAAACCCATAAGCCCTTTACTTCAAAGAAGTTTACCCCTCCATGGATGACGAGCAGAATTAGCAGATATTTGGATAGAAATTGAGAGATAAAAAAATAGAGAGGGTTTTATTGGAGAACCGCCGGAAGTTGAAGTTGTGAAGGCCGCCGGAATCTGAACGCCGAAGGGATTGCTGGATTGAATGCCAAAGGGATCGTGCGAAGTTGGGAACTTGGGATGCGCGACCGCGAAGGGAGATGGGCGAAGGGGTTGTCGCTTGTCGAAAAATTGAAACAAAAGATTTAATTTAGGTTTTTTTTATATATATATACCTATAAACCGGGTTGGGTTGGGTCAACCCGACCCTTAATTCCCAACCCGGAAACCCGGCTCATCTTTTTTTTTTTTCAATTCTCTTACCCAACCCAACCGAAAACATAATTTAACCCAACCCAACCCTTACGATTTGGGTTGGGTAGTCCGGGTTGGTCGGGTTACGAAGGTTTTTGAACACCCCTATCTTCAACTAATTCTCTTTAACTTCTTTCAACAATACAATATATTTCCTAAAATAATTATATCTCAACAATTATCTTAATTTTCTTCTTTCTAAAATGTCATATCTTTTTCTTAACAAATTATATTTTAACAAATATAATTATCCTTTTTATTTTTCATACTAGTTATATGTATATAAATCTATACATAAAATTTCTATATCTAAAAAAACCACTTCCCAAATTTAATTAATAAGCACCCAAGATTATTTAATTAAACTCCAATTTCTAACAATTAATTAATAAATCGATAAGCAACATCCATTCTTTTGAACTTAAATACACAAAATTAAGATAATAATTTCCAAAAATTATCTAAATTTTCGGGGTATTATAGTAAAATACCAAAAATGCCCAATCAACCACGCCGTCAATAATACGCGCGTAATATGTTTACGATCGTTTATATTTAGTTATTGTTTGGTACGCGATTGTTTAGATATGACTATAATTTATCTTTTCAATTTTATTGTTTAATTTTGTTACACGATCGTTTAATTTGATTATGTTTAAATTTGGTTATATAATCGTTTAGATTTGGGGACCCAAATCTAAATGATTTTTTTTTTCAAAATTTGGTACAGGATTTTGTAAATTCTTTTCGTACACGATCGTTTAGATTTCTCTAAACGATAATATTTTTTTACACAATTGTTTACTTTTTTTACACGATCGTTTACATTTGGTTACTCCAATCTAAATGATTTTTTTTCAAGATTGTTTATACACGATCTTTTATTTTTTCTACACGGTCGTTTACTTTTTTTACACGATCGTTTACATTTGGCTACTCTAATCTAAATGATTTTTTTCAAGATTTTTTATACACGATCTTTTATTTTTTTACACGATCGTTTACTTTTTTTACATGATCGTTTACATTTGGCTTACTCTAGTCTAAATGATTTTTTTTTCAAAATTCTTAATACACGATCTTTTAGATTTTGCTATTTTTTGTATACGGTCGTTTAGATTTTGCTATTTTTGTATAAGATCGTTTAGAGGAAAAGAAGAAAGACGATGTAAAGAAATCACAGCGAAAAAAAAAAAAGAAAAGAAGAAATACGATGGAAAGATTAAACGACGTAAAAAAGAATCAGAAAATAAGTAAGATGATGGAAAGAAATTGTAGTAGAAAAAAGAAGAGAAAAAGAAGAAATACGATGAAAAGAAATCGCAACAGAGAAAAAAGAAAGAAAAGAAGAAAGAGGATGAAAGAAATTGCGACGAAGAGAAAAAAATGGAAGGGTAAACCTAGAATATTTAAAAAATGGCTAACTTTATGCGCTTTGTTACCCGGGTCGTAAATAGTTTGGTGTTTTGTTACATTTATGAAAGTTTCCCTTAATAAAAGGTTAACATTAATTTAATACGTAGATTTACATGGACAAAATATACAATTTAATTATATATTTAAAGAAATAAACAAACTAACGATAATATTTACAAGTGGATTAAATATTAAATAAAACATATTGGAGGTTGATCTCAAATCTCCAAAGAATCGACCTCCTCACCTCTAGATCATAGAAAATCGGGCTCCAACTATTTGTAGAATCATTAACAAAGTACAAGTAAGAGTTAATAAGAATATCAGCATAAAGAACTTATAACATATCATAAACATATTGAAATAATAGCACAATGAAATTGCTCAAAACGTATAACAATTAAATATGATATTTAAAATAAAAAACATAAATATAATATACATATATTAGGTTAATTTACATATATAGAACAAAATGTGAAAATATTTATGACCTATATATATAACTAAAAAAAAAAAAAAGTTCATGAAGCTACCATTGTCTTTTCATAAATATCAAATTTACCTTTGTTGGTTTTGAATTTCCCGATACGAGTATTGAATTCCTATGCATATTCTTCATATTATTACTTTTCCTTCTTCATATTCACACTTCTTTTCTTTGCGATTTCTTCATCTCTTCTTCTAAAATTTCTTCCTTCTTCAACATCTCTCATTTTTTTTCTTCTTTTTCCACAACATGATTATGTACCAAAATCTAAACAATTAGTCAATCTGTTCTAGATAGACAGAGATAAATCATTATAACTATCTATCCCAAATAGATAATTGATAGATCTAAATGATCGTTTACCAAGATCAAAGGGATCGTATTCCAAAATCTAAACGATCATGTACCAATATCTAAACGATCTTGATATAAGATCATTTACCAAGATAATTTCGATTTGGTACAAGATCGTGTGCCAAGATCGATTAGATTTGGTACAAGATCATGTACCAATTGCAATATCTAAGCGATTAGTTGTCTATCTCAAATAGAAGAAAATAAACCACTATCACTACCTATCTAGATAGATAAGTGATAGATTCAAACGATCGTTTACCAAGATCTGAACGATAGTGTACTAGTATCTAAACGATCATTTAGACTAAATTATACTATCGTTTATATTAGAAGTTTTTTCACGCACATGCATGATCGATTAAATCCTGGGTATTTTTGTTATTTCACGTTGTTGTGTACTAGTTTTCTTTACTTTTATGGATGAGTTTAACACTTAATTTATTTGAACTTGTTTTTAAAAAATAGAACAAAAAGCAAAATGAATTTAAAATATTTAAAAAGAATGAGTAACATAGTACTAAACTAAATGTATAAATTTATATGAACTTTTATAAGGGTAACCTTTTGGCATAAAAAATGAAAATAAATATAGTAAATTTTTTGTTTTTTCATTTATATTCCAAAAATACCCTTGTTTTAAATGGAAAATATCTGCACGTGATTTTCTTCTTCATTCTGGATGATTGCCTCCTTCATTCTTTCAAATTTACAAGTACTTTATTCTCTCGTTTTCACGACTCTCACAACCCTTCTCACTATTTTCCATTCACGAGTTTTTTTTGCCTCCAACCAATTGATTTTGTCTTTGCCTCCAACCAATCGGTCCCTTTTCCAATAATTTTCTGTTTGCTTTTGCTTTTCTCGGTTAGTGTTACAGTTTTGGTATTAGTTTTATTCTTTAACTTTTTGTTTTTTTATCAAAATTCATTAATTTTTTTTTAGATTTGTACCTTAGTTTTTTAATTCAATCTTTGTTCATTATCTCAATTTGACACTACAAGAAATTAAGTTTTTAGTGGCACACAAAAAACGTTACTAAACGTAAAAAATGCTGCAAAAAGTATTAGCAACGTTGCGACATGCTTCATTAGGCCTGTCGCAATATCCGTGTAGCTAAAATTTTCAGCTACGCAACAAATGCGCACCACAAAATGTGTACTTTTACTGACATTTGCGCATTACTAAATGCTTACTTTTAGCAACATATTTGTTATCACTATTTATTTTTTACGGTGACATAGTACATTCGTCTCTAAAAAGGTGATGTTTTAGTGGCAATAATATTGTTGCTAATGGTTAATTTGTGACCGTTGCAAACATTTTTTACAACATGTTAAAATCAATATTTAGCGCCACTAAAAATTTCTACAGTTTTTTTAGTTTAGAAAACTAATGATTATTTCACGTTATTGAAAGCGCCAACAAGAGTTTTTTATTAAATAAAAAATTAGTATCCAAATTTCTATATAAACCTATTATAAAATGTCAAATATAATAATCTTAGCAACTATCACACTAGGCAACATGCAATAACACTAACTTCATCACAAGAAGTATATGTCAAGAAACTTTGATAATTTCATAAAGAGTTCGAGTAATGTCAACCTAAGTTATAAGTATGAAGTTACATCAACTAAAATGGATATACAAATTTAGTTTGAAAGACTAGGTACTACCATTTTGCATAAAAAACATTCGTGCAAAAGTAGTATGCATAACAAAAGTTCTTACAAGTTTTGGAAGCATGAAATGATATTTCCTAAACAAAATTATAGGATGCCAACCAAAACTCTTTTCATATTCATTCGAAGTCAACATCAAAATCTTGTATAGAAGACTATTTGTGCATCAAATCTGAAATATGTAAGCATAACATAATAAATAAGTAAAATATGTATGCAAAAAACGAAACTTAGGCACTTCAAAGAACAATGACACTACTCAATATGATTCAACTCAAACATTCTAACCACGATGAGGAGAGGGACATGTCTAAATAAAAAACAACAAACTTCATAAGGATTCAAATCAAAGAACGAAACTTAAGCACTTTAAAGAATAATGACACTACTCAATATGATTCAACTCAAACATTCTAACAATGAAAAGGAAGTAAACACGTTTATGGAGATTATATAAGGTTCATACTGATTTATCTAGTTTTGCTTATATTTTTGTTCAATGAAATTGACCAGTCAATCTGAACTTGGTGAAAAATAAAAAATTATTTTAAAGCATGAAATTTCAATATGAAGAAAACATGGAGGAAACACACCCAACAACCATTGCCACATTAAGAAAAATAAAAATGAAAGGGTATGTAATTGAAAAACAAAATTACAAATAAAGAGAAAAGAGATGCAAATCTTCCTAGAGCCGTTAGATGGAATGGGTCACCGTGAGCAAAAAAACCATGTGGATCACTGTCGGATGCAGCCATTCGTGTAGGCAGTTCAGGTACACGTCGATTGTTGTTTGTTTGTTGAGGTACAATGACCGTCATTCGCCGTGGGGCACCAATATTCGTTTGCATGGGCAATTCAGGTGGGTGTAGGTCGGCATTCACGTGCGTCACTAAAGAAACTGTCGTCGTTCTTTCATCGTGGGTCACCCACTGTTGTCCGTTCGTCGTGGGTCACCGTCTGCTGTCTAAAGATAGGGATTTTATTGTTGCTGGCTGAAACTTGGAGGTGGAGGGTGGGTTTGTGTGCTTGTGGAGATGGAGAGAAAGTGGGAAGTGAGTGGTTTTTTGTTTTATTAATTATTCAATGAAAAGGGGTCGAAGGGAAATTAAAAATAAAGGGGAAAATTTTGGGAGTTCGGTAAAGTTTTAGCAATATACATATTTGTTGCTAAAACTATTTAATATTTAGTGACATTATTGCTGTGTTACTAAATCTTTTATGGCGCGAATTAAAAACGTGTTGCTAATAGTAATATTTTGTGGTCCTTTTTTTGTGTCCCTTTTTTTTTGTGTTGCTATAAACGATCTTTTACTGGCAAAAATGATTTGTGGCACTAAAACTTTGTTACTGAATAATGAATTTTTTGTCGTGTGAACTTATTTTCACAAATTTTCCATTTGACTTTATCGTATTTTCACAATTTGATTTAATTTCATCTATGTTTCATTTGTGTTTGTAAGCCTAAATTATATTTAATTGAAATTTGTTGATTTTGTTCCTTTCAATTTGATGATTTTACTAGTATTCATTAGGAAAATTGTGTTTATTTTACTAGTATTTGACTTTATCAATTTGAGGCTTCTTAGTAATTGAGCATGTTATGAATTTTTGGTTGATTTACATTTTAAGGTTAAAAGAATATGAGGTTTTTTTTAAAGATAAAAAAAAAAAACTAGTGATGAATTCAAGTACATTAGTGATAGACTAAAATCAACAGTGTAATATTAGTCTAACAGTGATAGACTCATATCTTAGTCCATCATTTATGTTAGTCTATCAACGTTAGATTTTGTCTTCTATCAGTTCCATTAGTGTAACACTAAGATGATAAATGTAATTTTCCAATAATTTGGACTTGTGATTAATCAATGCTATTAGTGTAACACTACCTCTAGTTCTCAAGCGACAAGCAAGATGATCACAAAAACAAAGAATATTATTAAAATGCAGTCATTGTCGTTATGTTGGTCACAACCGTAGAAAGTGCAAACTTCTACCCTTCTTACAATTATTCTACCTAAACATTCTTTTTTTTTTTTTTTTTGTAAGAGGTAAATACTTTTTATTTGTTTAATTTGACTCAAACTTTTCAATAGTAAGCCACATTTTTCTTTTCAATGCATTTTCAATCCTATAAAAATTACTTTATAGTAAAATAAAAATATGAAGTAATGTCACTGTGAAGTACACGCCGATAGTTTCTACCAGTGGTAGACTTTACTGTGAAGTCTATCGATGACAGTTTCTGTCAGTGATAGATTTTACTAAAGTGTATCATTGATAGTTTTTATCACTAATAGAGTTCAACATGTATATTAACAGAACTCTTTCTCGATAAGATGCACCTATTAATAACTAATTTGCAATGATTCAACGTGTATAATACTAATTTTTCAATGGGAACACAAAGGCACATAACTTGTAATGATTCAACTTGAAATCCAAGAATTTTCTATATTAATATGGTAAAATCAACTAAATATGAATGTGCAATGTCACTATGAAGTCTCTATCATTAATATGATCCATCATCGATAGACTATAACATCTATTAAAGAGTCTCAACTATTTAAGGGCATAAAGAGGCATAATTCTCAATATCAACGCCTTTGATTCAACACTTTTCTATATTAATAGAAAACAATCAAGTAAATGTGAAGTAATGGAAATATAATGTCTTTCATTGATCTTTTCTATCACAAATATCTACAAACTAATGTATCACAATATCCATTTACTCATTGAGAGAGTTGAAAATAAAAACTAGGGATAAAATCCTTTATTCTAGATGAATGTTTTGTTGGTTTTGAAGAAGCATTCTTCTGGTTTTTTGCATTCTTTTGGTCTCTCACAATATTTCGGTCTTTGGCATTCTCCAACATTTTCTTTGATGGTCTAAATAGTCTCTTCGGCCTAACGTTTTTAACGTTCTTTACTGTTTTTATAGTTTTCATTTTTTTTCCTTTTCTTGAATAACTTGACACTACAATAAGAAGGGGGTATGCCGACGTAGAAACGTACATCGGCAATATTGTCGTGAGAAAAGCATTGTGAGAGGCTCTCCCAACGTGCTAACGAGTCGGCGTCGACAAAGGGTTACTGTCGACGTAGTGTTCGCGGACATGGTAAACACGTCAGCATTGGGAACTGTCGACGCCTGGTGGCAACGTTGCAAAAAGGTTACTGCCGATGTCGTTAGGTTCGTCGGCGTACTTGAACCACCGATGCGACGTCGACCTACCATCTGCCGATGTCATGTCGTCAGAACGACCATTTGCTACGCATAATGTGTGTCGCAAAATCCCTATTATAATATTTTTTAATTTCTTTTATTTAATTTTATTAATATTTTTTTTCAAATTGAAATCAAATTCGATTTAAATTCATTCAAATACTAAAACCAATAAACGTAAATATAATGAAATACTAAATGAAATTTATATTAAAAATAATTCAAAAGTACACGTTCCAATACAAAAATTACATATATAATGAAAACAGAAAACCTAAACCCTAAAAACATAGAACTGAACACATAATCTACGCTAGTGTCCCATGAAATGAAAGTTTCCTATGCCTTCGAACCTACAATGACACGAAATTAATTTTAAATATATATCACCAATAATATGAAATGAAAGAACATAAATGTTTAAAATTACGTACCTTAATGAAATCAGGTTCTCTCGAAGCCCAAGAGAGGTCTTTAATCATCTTGCTCATTTCTTCCATATGTCGAGTCTGTGCTTCTATCAAGCGAGCACTTTCTTTGTGCTTCCTCTTATTCTGTTCTTCTACAACCTCAAAACAAGTTTGTAACGTCCTATTAACCTCTATCACGTGGGCGAGCTCTCACTCGATAGCTGTAGAAGAAGAACTGGTAGTAGCGTGTCGGAATTTTGGCTTGGGGGCCCAACCAAGACCTTTTGAGGGATGAAAATTCCGAACACCCGGGCTATAGCTCACGAAAAGCTTGGTTTAGTAACAATTGAAATATATTCACCATCTCCTTTTCTAACTACTACAAATTTTGGATTACTTGATGTTAATACAGTGTCAAGTAAACCTATACTTGACATATTAAAAAGCGTCAAGTAATCGACTGTCAAGTAATATAGTGATATTACTTGACACTAAAAAACCATCAAGTAGTATATTTCTTGACGGTATTTTCGTGTCAACTAAGATATCATCCTTGACGCTTTTTACGTGTAAATAAGATAGTATACTTGACGTTGTTTACGTATCAAGTAAGATATTTTACTTGACAGTTTTTACACGTCAAGTAAGATAGTATACTTGACACTATTTACACGTCAAGTAAAGTTGTATACTTGACACTATTTACACGTCAAGTAAGATAGTATACTTGACACTATTTATACGTCAAGTAAAGTTGTATACTTGACACTATTTCCACGTCAAGTAAGATAGTATACTTGATTCTTTTTATATGTCAAGTAAGGCAATATACTTGACACTTTTTACATTTCTCATTTCTCATTTCTTACTTTACATTCATTCAAATAAAGACAAATTCATCAACAAAGTAAACTTTCAAATCAATAATAATTTCGTTCTTCAACAATAAGTCATTTGCATACATAATTTACAATAATATTATACAAGCAGTATGACTATTCATGTCTCTCCACAAACTACTCTTAATTTACACCGATAAATAAAATTACTAACTATAAGACTCTAAAACATCAATTAAATTATGTTTTGACCCTCAATAGTTACGTCTTTTCGAGTATTAATACTTCATGAAGCCTCATAATAAGTTTCACCAAATAATTCTTGAAGCAACAACCTACAATAAAATTTAGCAAGTTTTAGAAAAAAAAAAACAATTCATCTTTAAAAGTTTGTAGTCCGATAATCTAAACACATACACATATAAAACGATACTATGAATGGGTTGCACATTGAGAATGTATATGTTGTACTAACCTTCATACTACGAGGAATCCTCCAGTAAACCATTAGAACAACCATCTCTCAAGTATTTAACAACGACCATATTAGGAAGTACCTAAGCAAGACAAAGACAATCATAAACAGAGTATTTAACAAGTCAAAAAGCAAAAATTGTAGGTTATATTAATCACCAATTGTCTAAGGAAAAAAATAAAAGATACAAACTGCAAACACGTGTTATCCTTAATAAAAATATTATCCTTAACTACTAAGCTTCAATTTAAAATCACTACTACAAAAATTGAATATTATGTAAATGAAGAGGTCGTTCGTACATTTCTTAACAAACATACAGATATTACAAATTCATAGTTAATAAGCAAAATGAATTTACTATTGTACTGTGAGTTCATATTCAAAGTTGATATTACATACAAAACATTATAAGGTTAGTGAGGAAGTTCTTGAATAATAATTAAAAAAAAAATGTTGTTTTATCTAAAAGCTGGGAATGGACACACCTGTTCCTGATGGGTGTCATCTGGCGTCGGAAATGGGTAACATATTTCCAACGGCTTGCATGGAGTGTCGGAAAAAACTCAATTATTAATTATGTCAAAGGAAGGTTCCCAATTCCCCATGCATGGCGTCGGGAATGGTTATTCGTTAGTGATCCGTTGACACCCTTAGTGATTCATCGAGCCTTTAGTGATACATCGAAAATGTTTTAAACTATTTTCGATGAGAAACTAATAGTGTCGGGTACTGGGTAGAAGTCCCTACGTCTTCGTGGTGCGTCGAGAGTTCCCCTATATATTTCATCTTCACTCTATATTTCACAGAACTAAAAGACAGAGAAAACGAGAGAGGAGAAGAAGTAGAAGAAAAAGAAGAAACGTTGTCATGCCCTTGCCCCTCGCCGCTGTCTACCTTACCGCCACATCGTCGTCCTTTCATTTTTGGTAAGTTTCAAACCATTTCTTGTTAGGTTTGAAGTTAGTTTATCTTAGTCAGTTTATAGTTTTGTTTTTTGAAGTTTGTTTAAGATTGAATATTGAATTAGTTTTGGAATGTGGGTTCAAAACTTAAGGGGGGTTATTTGAGAAATTGGGTTAGAGAATTTAAATTTTGAGTTGCAATCTAAAAATAAGGAGAAGGGGGTTTAAAATTAATTGAATGGAATGGAATGGGTTAAGAATTAAAGGGAGGTTGAATTGAAATTTTTGAAGGGGAGGTTTAATTGGAATTTTGAAGGGGGGATTGATGAATTGAACTTTTCAAGGGGTAGGGTGGGTTTAATTGAATATTTGAAGGGGATGGATGGAGAATTAGATGGGGGCAAGAGTTATTACTATTTTAAAAAGTCCGTAATTTGTGTTAAGATTCGTTTTATCTATCCTGCAATTATGGTAGCCTTTAGTTTAATTTTAGTTATTTATTTCTTAGTAGTTTTTAATAACTTTGTTGTTGATTTGAGACGGATATTCTGAAATTATGGTAGCCTTTTTTGTTTTGAATTTGTTTAGGGTTTAAAGATGTGGTAGTAGGGTAAATTGTAAGCTAGCGTTGTTGGAAGGGGTGGGTAGTATACGAAGATTAAAGTTGTTTGTGGTTAATTAGGTTATGGTGGCTATCCTACAGGTTTTGTAGCCTCTGTAGTTTGAAGTTAGTTTTAGTGAAAAGTTTGAGAGATTGTATATTCATGAGAGTAAGTTTAGGATGTGAGAGGAGGAATATACTTCTAATGAAACTTATTTATGTTTTAAGGGCTTTAATGATGGACAAGGGTTGAATGAAATTTAGGAATAAGTTTTCCCTTCAGTATAGAGAAGAAGGAGTGGCCCAGTTTTTAGAAGTTGCTAAGTTTCACGTTGATGCTTACAGATGAATAAGGTGTCTATGCAAGAGATATATGAACTCAAATTGGAACTCATTAAAGGGTGTGGAATGACATCTACTTACTATTGGAATATCCCCCTACTACACAGAATGAGTGTATCATGGAGAGTTAGTTGGCTTTAGAGATAGAGAAAACTTTGATGAAGGAACTAGTAGTAAACATTTTGATGAAGGAACTAGTAGTAGCAACTTTTGTGAAGAAGATGATATGTTTGGTATCCTAAATGTTTTACAAGCCTCGAATGAATAGGAAGAGGAAACAGAGGAAAGTCGTTTGAAGGATGAAATGCTGAGGAATATTGGAGTAGATATAGAATAAGATACAACAAACATATTTCAGAACTTATTGAATGAAGCACGTAATGAGTTGTATCCTGATTGTTCTGAATTATCCTTCTTGAATTTTTTGGTTAAGTTAATGAACGTCAAGGTTCTAAACGGTTGGAGTAACAAGTCCTTCGACATGTTGTTAGAACTCTTAAGAGCAGCGTTTCCAATGTGTAGTAGTATTATCCCTAGTTTTCATTTTATGAAGACAAACGAAAACTTCATGAGTTGGGCTTGGGATACGAGACTATTCACCATACAAGTACGATTGTGTATTGTACTGGAAAGAGTTTGCTGATTTGTAACATTGTCCTACATGTGGCGATGCTCGGTTTAAGGTTAATCATAACAAAATGAAAAAAATTCCGCATAAGGTATTATGCCACTTTCCTTTAGTACCGAGATTATAATGCTTGTTTGTCTTGCAGGATGAGTCCACTAACATGAGATGGCATAAGGATAAACATGTTGAAACATATGATGTATTGAGACATCTAGCTGATGCGAAAGGATGGAAGCACTTTGATTGTGAATTTCCTAATTTTGCTTCCGATCCACGCAACATACATTTGGGATTAGCTTCAAATAGGTTTAATCCATTTGGTCATATGAGTATGTGGTACAGTATGTGGCCTATTGTGTTACTTCCTTATAATTTGCCACCATGAAAATGCATGAAAGAGACAAATTTCTTCATATCATTGCTTATACTCGATCCTAGATTACCTAGTAGAGAAATCAATGTGTATCTCCAACCATTGATTGAGGAACTAAAAGAGTTATGGAATTTTGAGGTGCGTACGTATGACTTTCTTACAAGTTAGTTCTTTCAACTACTTGCAGCCTTATTGTGGATGATTAATGACTTCCTGACGTATGGTGACCTATCAGAGTGGAGTACAAAGAGGTATTAGGGAGGTCCCATATGCATGGGTGATGGATTGTTGTTTGAGATACGAGGTAGAATATCCTTCATGGAACACCGATGCTATCATTTAGAGAACCACGTATGGTGTAGAAGTAGGCTACATGATGGAAAGGTAGAGCATAGGACTCCTCAAATGGTGATGAATGTGCATGAAATCTTAGAATAGCTAGATCAATTGGAGTTTCTAGTTATGAGTAAACATCCTTCAGTAAAGGATAAGAAAAGAAAGAGAGATCTTAATTGGACAAAGAAAAGTATTTTTTTTCAAACTTCCTTACCGGTTGAGACTACTATTACATCACAAACTTGACGTAATGCATATTGAGAAAAATGTTTGTGACAATTTGGTTGATACGTTGTTGAATATCGAAGGAAAAACCAAGGGTACCACGAATGCTCGGTTAGACCTACAAGATCTGAAGATAAAAAAGGATTTACACCTTATAGAAGCTGGTAACCGATTGGTCAAGCCACACGCGAGCTACACGTTGACTAGCAGCAAGCGAGCTAAGTTTTGCTAGTTTCTGAAATTAATTAGGTTTTCCAATGGATTTGTTTCCAATATATCATGATGTGTGAATGAAAAAGAGAGGAAATATTAAGTCTCAAAATGCACAATTTTCATGTTTTATTACATCGAATACTACCTATCGGTATTCGAGTATTCTTACAAAAAAACGTGTACACTGCTATTACTGAACTATGTAATTTTTTTTATGTGACTTGTGTGCCATAACCATTAAAGTAAGTGAATTGGATAGATTGAAAGCAGATACCATAATCATACTTTGTAAGTTGGAAAGAATATTTTCACATGCCTTGTTCAGCGTTATGGTACACCTTGTCGTTCACTTACCATATGAAACCAAGGTTACTGGTCCAATTTCTTAGTATCCCATTGAAAGAAGTCTTTGCACTTTGAAACAATATGTTCGGAACAAAGCACGTCCGGATGGGTCTATTGTAGAAGCATATATGATGTATGAATCGAGCATCTTTTGTTCAAGTTACCTAAGTGGTATTGAGACTTGATTCACTAGAGATGAGCGAAATAATGATATCATTCCAGAGGATGAGGTGATTGGTGAGTTCAAAATTTTCAAACAGAAAGTACGATCATTAGGTGCATCAAGTCTTCGTACTCTATCACAGGAAGAGAAACGCCTCTTCCATTGGTATATCCTCAACGATATAGATGAAATATTGGAGTACGCGAGTAAGCATTTCTTATCTTCGTATTTCTTAGGTATAGTTATTGAGTATTTGTTATACATTGTTGTTACACAAATTAAACTCATAATCATCCTCGTCAGTCAGTAGACTCAAAACGCTATTAATTTGTACAAAAGAAATCAACGAAGATTCCCTGAATGGTTTCAAAATTAGGTATATAGCATGCACGTTGACATATATGCACTAACGTATTTGCACGTGAATGTATATAATCATTTTCACATGGATTTTAGGTTATAGAACTGCATGAGACGGAAAATCTATCTCACGATTTCTTCTCACTTACTATGGAAACATCATTTAACGTTCATTGTTATAATGGATGCAGTATGGGTGGGCTGAGATTTCACACATCAGAACGTGATTCTCGGCGTACTACACAAACACTAGAGTTATGATAATTCGTGAAAGCAATGCAAGTGGAAGTGACGACAATAATTTCTACGGTGTTCTAGATGAAGTGTTGCACGTTTAATATCCAATGAGAAGAAGTTTTTGGCTATTTAAGTGTCGATGGTATGACACGAACGTCAATAAAAGTCAAATAACACATGTGGAATTAGGGTACGAAGTTATCAAGACGTCCCGTTGTTTGCCGAGGAACCGATAATTCTTGCGACACAAGCACATTAAGTATTTTACCTAGATGACCTAAAAAATGGTAGTAATTGGAAAGTTGTCCAAGTGGTCCAGAATAAGCATATATGGGACGTGCTCGAAGTGGACAATGTTGAGAATGAGTAATTGAATGTACTTGAAATTGTTGTTGGCCATCAATTGGATGAACACATCGAGGATGACACTCTGTGCAGGACTGACGTTGATCCCACAATCGTTGAAAGACAGATTGTGCATCTTGTCACTGATGACTTCATAGACAAATGGGGATGAACAATTTTCACATCAAAGCAGAACAAACGACGATGAATGATAGTGGCGAATCACGTACGCACATATTTATTTAGTTTATAATTCGAATATGATTATTATTCGTATTTGATTATTGAATGTTTGTTTTCTATGTCTACAGGAACTATGTTGTCATTCTCGAGCAGTTTCGACAAGACAGATGCAATGTTTCTTGAGTTCACTAAGGATCTAAATAACCCTGCAGGAGGGTCGTTATTAGTGGGTGACAATTCAAGTGAGTTTAATGGTACGTTTTAACTCACAATTATTTAAACTTTTTTCTCATATTAACTTGTTGTTTTAATTTATTCAGTAGGTACTGCTCAACCATCTCCAACTCTGACTCCTAAGAGACGTGCGCAGTCTTGACTCCTAGACTTGGAGCTCTACATTCACGCCAATGAGTGGATTCCGATGTCGATCGCCCCTGGCACAGAGAAGCCTATTTCGTCACATGTTGTTTTCTTGAGTCAGGCGATAGAAGTATGTGTGCAAAAGACATTTTCAGTCCACTGCCTTAGGTGGACAAACATAGGCAGAGAATACATCGAGGTTGTCAAGGGCGACCTACAGGTACGTACCCTTCATTTATGTTTTCATTTGAAACATATTTAAGTTAACCAAGCGATGTGTTGTTTTTTGTAATGTGTAGCGTCTTTTCATGCTTGATTTCAATGATCAAACAATGAATAGGTTCATTGAGCATCAAATGCTTAATACCGTTAAAGAGTTCAGGGGCGACTATCACAGGCACTTCAAAAAGTATAGCGACTCTGAAGAGGCACGTGTCAACCCACCACACATATTGGTGGGACGTGTGGAGATTAGTGCTACCTCTGTGATCATTCCAGGTGAGCAACTAAACACTTTGTAATGGTTAATTTTGTTTTCAACTTTTAATATGTATAAGAAATAAACAATATAATTGTTTTCATGCAGAAGCAATCACGGACTAATAAGGCTGCTAGACAGAAGCAACCTTACAATCATAGCAGCAAGTCGGAGTCATTTCTACAATGACAGCACGAGCTCGCTGAGCAAATAGGGAAGTCGGTCGACCATGTGGAGTTGTTCTGGCAAACACACGTTCGAGATGGGATTTTTATGTCACATACCAAAGAGGATGTGCATGTAAGTTATCCAAGCAATACTTTTGACCTTATTTTGTCCTCTTTACTTTATTTCTGACTTACTAACGTAATTTCTAAAATTGTTGCAGAATCAAATACTGAAACTTCAGTCCTAGCCTATCCTAGAGGGTTCTCAACCACTCTCTGAGGACGAGATAAGCAAGACTTATTAGGTAGATGATCGGGCTACTCAAAAGGCCTTGGTTGAGGACTCATGCCCAAGACCTGCAAGACGACCAATGCGAGTACTGCTACGACCTCGACGCAATCCACAGTAGAGCTCTAATTACGAATTGAGCTTGATGAAGCTAAGTGAGCGATTGAAGAACAGAATAGAAACCAAGATATGTTAGCTTCACAAGTGGATCAATTGCGGAAGCTCATAGAAGACGTGACTCGGGCACAACAAGGACCACCACATGATCCCTAACTTTGCGGTACGTATATATGTTTATATTATTCTTAAGTTCTTGAAATGAGACATTATTCAGTGATAATATGCATATGTACTAAACTTAGGCACTTTTGTATCATTGTAGGTCCTGTAGTGTAGAATGGCGTATAGGTTCGTTAGAAAGACATACGTTATTTTGTATGGATTTCTTTATACTTTTTCTTTGGAACTTTTACTATTTTTTATTTTTATTATGAAAATTTACTATTTCTTTGTAGTCATATTTAAATTTTTGTTCAATTTGATATTTTATTTCGGTGTTTACTAATTTATTGTGAATTTTCTGTAATTTAATATCGCATAAATCGTACTAGAATAAAAAATGAATACGAATATTATAACTGAATAAAAAATTAAAAAAATATATATTTAAAATATTTCTCGACGCACCGCATATGCTTGGGATATGGTCTATATCCCGACACACCCAAGAAAGAATTTGGGATGGTTATTTCTAACGCATGCAAATGTCAAACATGTGAACGTCGATGATGGATTATTTTTTACGCACGAACAACGTCGAAAATGTCACCGTTGGGAGATGTATACTCCCGATGTCGTGTTAGTGACGTGTTGGGTATTGATCTCCCAATGCATTTCTTTTTACTCTCTTCCTGATGTCTCTTGTGGCATCGAGAACTTAATTTCCGACGTATTTTACATGTTTTTCGATGTTTTTATTTGTCGAGAGTGGCCCCACTTCTTATAGTGACAACATCCAAATTATTGGCTAGAGTTATCATTCACTAAAGTTCGCCTAAACGTAGACTGAATTAAAGAGCTCAAAGACCAAAAACTACTTGAATCTATATTGAAATAGATTAGAAAGCGTCGAGTCAATCAATTAGATGAATAACCTGTAAGGCATAAGAAGATAAAGGTGTACTTGTCCTCTATGTATAGTTGATGTGTCACAACCCGCCCTACACACACCCTTGCTTGCCATTCGAGACGTGGTATGACTTGAGTATCCTTGATGTACTAAATGCCAAAGACACACAGTTTTGAGATTCTTAAGTGTTGCTTAATCGCCTAACCTCTTATACTTAACATATATATTACTCTTTAGGCGATATAAACACTTAACATAAGAAGTAAGTCAAACTTAGTTTGTATTACTTAAATCATGCGATTACAATACTTTACAACACTTAGCCAAAAATATAAGAACAACATTTAATCTTAAATCAAAAAACTTAGCAGCCTTCTCACCCAGTTCGCTGCTAACCCTTTGTTTACTTGGTCTAAACGCCTGATTCTTGGAAGATAAAACTTTAAAAACGTAAGTCAACAAACTTACTGAGAGGTTTGAAGAAATCTTTTTCGTGAAATATATTTTGTAATCATCATTTCATCAAACATCAAATGACATAAATTCACTTTTTCATATAAATACATCATTTCACATAACAAATTATATACCTTCGTTATTTCACATAAACACACATGAGTCAACAATCATTTCTTTCTCCAAGAATCCTAAATCATTCTCCACGCTAAGTCTCATTACTTCGCGTTTAGACTACTATAACAACAACATCCGAGAATATTCTGATTTGATCTTGTTGCTCATGCCGCTAAACGCAATGCAGTCCTTTTCTACATTGGCTAGCTTCACTCCACCGTGCAGTCCTTTTCTACATGACTGTCTTTACTCCTTATATGGACATAATAGTTAGCTCAATTATAGAAAATAGAATAATGGTTTGAACTCCATTTCATAAACATTGAAACACATAAAACATACTTTGAAACATAGCATAACCTTTTCTTATACATTTCTTTAGAAACATTTACAGAGAAATCATTATTTCAAATTAGTAAAGATTTTATAAGAAAACTTTTAACATTAAAACATTTCGAAGAAAACACTCATACTACTTGGTTACTCAAACCCAAACTACTTCTTTTCTTCTTCTTCTCGTGTAGACACTTTGACAGCACTTCAACACTTAATCATTTCTCTTCAAAATTTCAGAATAATCACACCCTTAACTTTCTGATCTCATCCTCTATTTATACTACTCCTTAAACAAGCTTAGTCATGCCTAAACTCTTAACATTGCTAGCTCCTACTCTTAGTGGTGCACGTGTAGTCTTAAGGTTTAATTTAAGCATGCTTAACTTAATCTCTACACGTGTCTCATTACAAAGCTTAGGAAAATTTTGGGAAGTTTTCTTACTCTTCTCGCCTAATCTTTCATCTACAAAACACCTTAATCGCGTAATAACACTTAACCTTCAAAAGTTTTATTGCTTTACCTTTCTCAGGAACTAACTTAATTACCAACTTCTTATTAGGTAGTCTTACTTCATTGCCTATTGTTAACTTTTATCAAAACTTTCACTTAAAACACCTACTTCTTACCTAGCCCATGTCAAAACGCCTTATATTTAATACTTAGCTAAATTTTAGCCCATCTTAGGTACGAGTTTCATAAGGTGCTTCGTCTTTAAGACATTGATGTGTAATATTTTTAATCAATTACTTTTATGTTAATAATGAAATTTTTTATGTTAAAATTGAAATATTTTTATGTTCTAAATATTCTTTATTTTAATTTTTTTTAGGGAATTTGCACAATGGAACTTGGCCCTATTAAGCTTATCTAGTTGTATCAACAATTGTCTCATCACTCACAATGTGTACGGATACCTCCTCTACTATGGTTTTCAGTTCTCAAAGGAGAGAGGTAGCATTCTCGAGCACTACCCATTTTGATCAACATATTGGTGCCATACGTAGAGTCTGCTAGATTTATTGGGATTTCTCAAATTGGACTCATGTAATTGGATTGAAACATCATTACTACTTTAGTAGAGCATTAGAAACCAGAGACTCACATATTTTATATGCCTTGTGGGGAATGCACCATCATGTTGCAAGACGTTGCGATCCAATTGGGGTTGTCAATGGACGGGGAGCTTGTTGTAGGATCATTAATGTATAACTGAAAACAAGCATATTAAGATTTCTTGAGTGTCCTACCACCTGACATGAAAGGTCAAAGGTTGAGCCTTCCATGGTTAGTTGAATAGTTCACAAAATTGCCATCAAATACTGACGTTGTGAGCTTTCAAAGATATGGTCGTGCATACATTATGCAACTCAGTGAAGGTTTTTTTCGACAAGTTAAATACCTTGATACACTGTATGCTTCTTCTGCTTTTTAGCGATTTCGACCAGACTAGAATGTACTATTGGGACGTTGCATGCCTTGCATGGCTTTATAAGAAATTGTGTCGGGCTAGTAATGTAAAATTCTTAGAAATAGCTGGGCCACTAATGCTACTGCAAGTATGAGCGTATGATATATTTGCTATTGTAGCACTACAAGTTGCATTATAGGCTCCAATTGCTCGACCACTTAGTTTCATGTATTATTTTGTTTATATATATATTTAATATATTGCACTATTTATGACTTATTATTGATTTTTTCACACATCCGATGGAGTAGTGTCCTTGCATTGGAACAATCAGCAAATATGTTGTTTACACATGTCAACTAATATTTGACAGACTGATGTACACTTAAGTAGTAAAGTATTATACGGATGTTGTCTACTTATTTTTTGTTGTCTACTTATGTTTGTTTTATTTAACAAATTAATTAGACACCATTGCTACTTGATCAATATCATAATGGTAAAGAGGTCTGAACTTACTTGGGCCATGTGATATGCTTCCATCTTGTTGAGTGGCATTTACCAGATTATGTGTATCGATAGTTCGATATGCTGCAAATCGCACCATCATTTTTGCTTTACAGACCCAACACTGCACCAAATTAATTTAAGAAGTAAACACAATCAAGATTGGTGTAAGATTCATGAGGAATATGTACAATGTGGCATACACGTCATGATCGTTGTGCACAAGTAGAAGCAACACACGATCGAATCAACTATCTCATATGGCTATTTTCTTGGTATATGTCAATTACAAGACGATTTATCACATCCAAGTGCGCTTACTATTATTGCATGTTAAGAATTTTAATATGATTTGTTTTCTAATTTTATAGCATGCACATTATTTAATTACATTATTTGAAATGGTTCATAACAAATTTGTTCAAGACGTACACAATTACTCGGTGGAACACAATTTACAAGATTTGAGTTCAATGTGTGATTAAACCTTGGTAAATATAGAACATATTATTCAGCAAACAAGATGACTCAATGTTGCAGACACAGATCGAAGACATATTCGACGTAGATGACGATAGGGGGAGAATGTTGTAAAGGGAGCTCAGGATCATTCTTAGCTTGTTATTGTAAATTTTAATTCATATGAACTTCAATTTTGAATGTATAATTATACGAATTTGTATTATTATTTGCACCAAAACTATGATCAAATTAGAAACTTCAGGAAAAAAAACCCCTTGAAAGCTTATAGAAAAAAGTCGCTTAAAGATGTACAATTTTCTTTTTTTCTTTTTTCAAATTTGTTCAATTGAAATAACTTAAAATGTACAACAAAACGTGTTGCATCGAAACAATTTTTTGTGATAAGTGCGAATAAATGTCAAAGAATCCAAAGTCCAAATAACTAATCATTTATACTTCAAGTAATAGGTTAATTTGGGGATTAGTTTTTTTTTTAAGTCTCTACCACGTACATGACTTCTTTTAATCCAGTCACTCTATTTGACCCAGTCTTCAGCTACATAAGCTGCAATTGGATTAAAGGAAGTCATGTGACCGGCCCATGACTTCCTTCAGTGCAAAAACCGCCTTAGTTTTTTACGATAGTTTCAGCTTCACCCCCATTTGCGTCTTATCTTTTTTTGGTACCTTATTTTTTAAGGGTCTTTTAAAAAAAATAACAAGGCAAAATATTTACACTGTATAGAACAATTCTAAAAATGGAAAAAGCTCATAGGTCCACAATGGAAAATACAAAAAATGCCCCGTCAACAACGCGCGTAATATATTTGGCACACGATCGTTTAGATTTGGCTATTGTTTGGTACACGATCGTTTAGATTTGGAAAGCCAAATTTAAACGATATATTTTTTTCAATTCTATCGTTTAATTGTGTTACACGATCGTTTAGGTTTGTTACACGATTGTTTAGATTTGATCGTTTAGATTTGACTACACGATCATTTAGATTTAGCTAAACGGTTTTTTTCAAAATTTAGTACACAATCCTTTAGATTTAGCTAAACGGTTTTTTTTAAGATTTTTTATACATGATCTTTTAGATTTTGTTACCATAATCTAAACAACGTAAAAAAAAAAGAGGAGGAAAAGAAAAAAGACGATGCACACAGCAAAAAAAAAAGAGAAAAAGAAGAAAGACATAGAAAGAAATCAGATTTGATTACCCAGATCTAAACAATATAAAAGAAGAGAGGAAAAGCGAAAAAAAAAAAAAAAGAGAAAAAGAAAAAAGACGATAGAAAAAAATCAGGTTTGGTTACCCAAATTTAAACGACGTAAAAAAAGGAGAGGAAAAAAAGAAAGATGCAAAGAAATCGCAACGGAAAAAAAAAAGTAAAGGAAGAAAGACGATAAAAAATCGCAAAGAGAAGAAGAAAAATGGAAGGGCAAACTTGGAATATTTACAAAATGACTAACTTATGGGCTTTGTTATACGAACCGTAAATGTTTTAATAGTTTGTTATATTTATAAAAAAAATTCTTATTTTTTTCGATAGTTTAAAATAAAACATTATTCTTGAAATTGGGCAAGCCAAGATTGAGGGTACCAATCAAATTTTATCCTAAGTTTGACATAAGTCAAGTTTTTTCTCAAATCAAAATGTTGGTCACTTCAAGCTTCACCAAATCAAAGTTGAAATCAAGAGAAAGACAGAAATTATACTTCAAATTCACACGAAGATTTTAGTATATTCCAAATCCAAAATTGATTGTTACTCAAAATTTAATTTGCAATTATAGAGGAGCATAAATCCTACTTTAGTTCAAATAAAAGTTTGCTCTCAAACAATAAGGTTGAAGAATAAAATTCATATTTAAGGAATGAACTTCATATTTTGTTTACACGACATAAAATGTGCCGAGCAAACAAATTTCAAATAAAAAAATTTCTCATATTTTGATCAGAATGATACATCAAATGAAGTCATATTCAAGAACAAGTTACTTGTATTCTGTTTTCATCATTGTTTCAAATTAAAATTTGTGATCCCAAATTCAAATTTAGATTCTTGTCGTCAAATAAATTTAAATCAAATAGACCTCAAACTCATCTTAAATTAAAATTTGGTCATATTCCAAATTTGATCGCAAAATTCAGAACTTTAGACTATCCAAGCTTAGATTTTTATCCTTAAATCAAATTAAATTGTGGATAAGTTCTCAAGTTCACCTTGAATTAAAGTTTGGCAAAATTTCAAATTTTAAGCTTGGGTTTAATCTAAATTTATGTTTGAAGTCAACTTCAAAATTCAACGTTGAATTTTTGAAAATTAAAGCTTTGACCTAAATTCAGGTTTTGATAATTGGACATGAAAATGTGTGAAATAATTCTATAGTAAATTCATGGTTTGATTAAATTGACATACCAAAGGGAGTCAAAGTCAAGAACTTATAACTTATTTTTTTATTCAAATCATTTTGGAGATTGGACCATCCGTATACGAGCGTAAATTTCAAAAGATACGTTTGTTGAATGAGAAAGTTTGAATCAATAAAATTGCATCGTCATTTCTCAAATTAAGGAAGAATCGTAAATCATCAAATTAGAGTCGGAATTGTCATTTTTTACTAAAATTGTCTATTTCGTAAATTTTTCAAAATCTACCTCTTTCTTTACATCTTTTTCAACTATTGAGATTTTGGAGGACCCACCACCTAAATATTTTATTTTTTTTTAGAAAAATTTCCATAAATATAATATATAAGGAAAATATTAAGTCTCCTATAACAAAATGAAAATGTTAATGAACTTTGTCATTTTTTTAAATATTTCAAGTGTGTCATTTCCTTTATGGTCTTTCTTCCCTTTTTCCTCTGCAATTTTTTTCTTCTTTCCATCAGGTTGTTATTTGGTTCAAAATGTATCAAATATAAAATATCTATTTTCTATCTTTTTTTCAAACTGTTATTTAGTTGTTCAATATCGTGTACTAAATATAAATGATCTTGAAAAAAACATCATTTAAATTTATCGTGTATCAAAGAATCCTAAAAAAATCGTTTTAAATTTGGGTAGCAAATCTAAATGATCGTGTAGTCAAATCTAAATAATCAAATTTAAACAATCATGTACTAAACAATAGTCAAGTCTAAATGATTGCGTACCAAATATATTACACGCGTTGTTCATGGCATGGTTGACGGGACACTTTTTATATTTTCCATTGTTGGCCTGCGCACTTTTCCACTTTCGAAATTGTGATACAATGTAAATATTTTTTCGTTTTGTTATATTTTTTAAGAGACCCCTTTTTTATTATTATTATAAAATAAAGCTCCCCAAATATTTAAAAATATAAATTATTAATATTAAAAATAACACTAGTTAACTAAAGTTTAAAAGGAAAAAATATCTTCACCAAATCTTGGATAGTTAAGTAACTGAACTTCACTCGAAATTACTATTTTCTCGTCCATAAGATTAACATTTTAAAGAAAATTATTTTAGTATAAATTATAGAATAATTTACATTAGAAACCAAGGAGATAAATCTTTAAAAAAATTATAAGATAATTTACCTTCTAAAATAAAATTAATATTAAAAAATTAAAAAACAATAAAATAAAAAATTATTTTCGTGAAGTTTCTCTCGACGAGAAGATGCACTTCAATGAAAGGTTATTTTTCTTTTTATATTTTACATTTAAATAAGTTTGATTTTCATAAATGTAACAAAATACAAAAATATTTACGGTAAGAAAAAGCAAAAGTCCATGAAGCAGTATAATATTTTCATAAATTTCCTTCTTCTTTTTTGCGATTTACTCATTTTCTCTTCTAGATTTTTTCATTTTCTCTTCCAGATTTTTTTCTTCTACTTTTAAACAATTCATTCTTTTGTTCAAATTTTCTATTTCATCTTCACCATTTTCGGCAAGATTCTTTAAAGCTACTTCATCTTCCTCTTTATTCGAAAATATCAAGATCGTTTAAATAGCATTTTGACATGATCTAAACGAGTGTTTACCATTGTCAACACGATCATTTACTATGGTCAAACATGATCGTTTAAATTTGAAGCATTTTTTCAATAATTTAAAATGACCTAAATGATCGTGTTGTACATTATCTAAACAATCACTTACCATAGTTAACACGATCGTTTTAGCATGGTCACACACAATCGTTAGATTTGAAGTTTTAGCAATAATTTACATTGGACTACACAATCACTTACCATAATCAACACGATCGTTCTTTCATGATCAACATGATCGTTTACAAGTAGTGAACACAACTCTTGAATAAGAAATTTTGGAATCAATTACAAATTACCACGTCATTTACTAAAATAATTGTATTTAGGATTAACTAAAAATTGGCATATGTCCCAAATTAAATTTAAAGACAAATTGGACAATTCTAATGATGTCACATGTCTTTATCATGACAATTGGATCAAATTAATTATTTTGGTTCAATTAAATATTATTTACTTGGACTAAAATTCAATTGAGCCCAAAAAATGAGCTTAATTTAGCCCAAAATTAAATGGGTAATTATAATAGGTAGCAATTTTTAGAATAATTATTAAGTATGTAGCAATATCTTAAAAAAATTGCAAATATAGCAAAGTCTATCAGTGATAGACTTCTATTGTTGATAGACTCTTATGGTTTATCAGTGATAGACTAACATTTACTACATGGTCTATCGGTGATAAACTCCTATCATTGATAGATTTTGACAGATTTTGCTATATTTGCAATTTTTAAAAAATGTTGCTATATACTTAATTATTTTGAATATAATTGCTATATTTGCAACTATCCCAAATTAAATATAACCCAAATCCATGTGATTAAGCCCATGGGTATGGTCACTGGACCAGACCAGGTCCAAGTCCATAAAAGCCCATAAGGAAATTCTATAAGTAAAGGAGTTATCTTCATTTGTGGGTGGAAATTTTTTACTCCAGAAGGTCTAGAGAGAATTCTCCCAAGAGCTAGAAGATTTCCCAACCCCTGAAGTCAACCACCCTTGAAGATTTCAATCATTTAAAGATACGAGCTTTCTTTCAAGACTCCAACTTCAAGAACATCACATGCTCCACTTCTTCAAATCAAACGTAAGCATCTAGTCGAGAGAGAATCAGATTATCGAATTCTAGAAATCGAACCACATTGTATCAAATCAACATAAATATAACATCAACACAAGTTCAACTCCACAAACCAAATTTATTCAGAAATCTCGTGTGAACAACAATCATTTAAATTTTAAATCTTTTTATCCATCGTTAAAAAAGAACTACACGATCGTGTATCATAAGCTAAACAATAGTAGATTATTTGCTTAGATTGTAGTACACGATAGTTTATAAGAAGATTACTCGCTTGCGTGTGTGGTCGATTAATCGCATGTTGATTGCGACATTTTGGTATTTTTCATTGTGGGCCAGTTAACTTTTTCTATTTTTAGAATTGTTGTATACAACATAAATATTTTATTGGTTTGTTATATTTTATAAAATATCCCATTGAATAAACTTTTATTTTTTAAAATATTAATTATATATGATAATAAAAAATAAAACTAATAAACTAAAATTAAAAAAAAAAAAAAAAAAAAAAAAAAAAAAAAAAAGAGCTTTCCTCGATTATGTCATTTGTGTTGTGAAGTTGGTCAATTTCACAAGGCAAATGGTAGAATTTCGTGAAGTTAGGTGTTTTTAATTTAATTTATTAGTTTCATTTTTAGTATTACAATAATTTTAATTAATATCAAAAATCAAAATTTTAAATTTAAATCATAATTAAAAAATTAAAATTAAAAAAAAAAAAAAAAAATCTTCTTCCCTCCACAGAGAAGAGCTTTTCGTGGAAACTAGAGGTTTCTTTATTTATTTCTTTCTTTTCAAATTTTATGTTTTTATTTAAATTTAAATTTATTTTTTAAAAAATACTAATTACAGTTAATAATAAAAATAAAACTAACAAACTAAATTAAAGAAATATCTGTTGTGAAAATGAGACACAACGAGAACACGAAAATAAAAAAATAAAAAAACTTTAAACATAAGAAAATAGTAAATAAGAAATTCTCCAATTTCCTCCACTTTCTTCAAGTTTCATGGAATTTCAACCAATTTGTGTGTCATACAAAATCCACAAGATGCCACTATTTATAAGCAATTTGACAAGCATGAAGTAGATTACATGACCACCAAAGGTTGATATTTTCAACACAAATCGCAAAGGAGTTGGATGTGCAGAAGAGTGATACATAGCAAACAACACTTATAATGACACATGACAATGGATACTAAACATCATGGGCATCTGTTATAATATTTATAATACTCTCTCTTAGATATCCATTACATATATGAAATATGTCTCGTTCCACCCTTACTAGGAAAAGGCCAACAGGAAAAAAATCTTAGTAAAGAAAAAATAGTACATATTTCATATAATTTATACACTTACAAATAATACAATTTACTCCACTCATGAAAATATCACTTGAGATCTCTGAGTTGCTGCATTCAATTGTCGTGCCATAATTTTTTAAAATTGCAGTAGGTAATGATTTTGTTAATAAGTCTGACAGGTTATCCTTCAAGCAAATTTGTTGTACTATGATGTCATCATTTTCTTCAATATCATCAGTGTAGAAAATTATATTTGGTGAAATATCTTTTGTTCTATCTCCTTTAATATATTCTCATTTGATTTGTTCTGTACTTGTTCTGTTGTATTCATATAGTATTGTTGGAAGAATTTTACTAGAAGACAAGCCACATGTTCTAAAAATTTACTGAGTCATTGACCTTAGTCATACAAAATTCTTGACTTGTTTCCTAAATTGCATGAATTTCAGCATGATTCGAGGAGGTAGCTATTATTCTTTGTTTCCACTGATCCTCCATGATAAAACAGTTCCTCCAGATGTGAATAGATAACTTGTTTGAGATCTAACTTTGTGTGGATCAGATAAATATCTAGAATCTACAAAACCAAATAAGTCAAAATTTGATTTATTTGAATAAAACAAACTCATATCAATTGTTCCTCAAAGATAATGGAGTATGTGCTTAATTCCATTCCAACGTAAATTTGTCTCATTAGTATGACAATCAACAAATCATGTCGTAAATATATATCACTCATTAAGGGTTCAAGATTTTTAATAATTGATGGGCAATCAAATTCAAAGATATTCCTAGCCTCCTTTAAGGACCTATTTTAATGAGTTATGTTGAATAAATTGGAACATATATAGCACACTTAAAAATTTCTCAAATGAGAAAAATTTGGCTCATGATCATATGCTAATTGTAACGGCGAGTTACTTTTTATAAGCTACTGGCCTAATACGCACAAATGACGCAACATGCTAGATTGCATGTCCTCATACAGTTGTAGGAAGGTTAGCTCCCATAAGCAATGATCTAGCAATTAGTTGCAAACGTTTTATAAATGATCCTGTTAAACCATTTTGTGTGTGAACATGAACTATAGGTTGTTCAACACTGATGAAACATAAAAGTGAAGCCTTCAAGAATTTCAAGTAATGGAAGTATTGATTGAAAATCAAACTTGCCAGAAGATCAAAAGATCACTACGAAGAATAATGGTTTGGAATTTCGTGGATCTGAGTTTGACGAGTTTTGTAAAGCTAACGAGATTGCTCGTGAGTGGTTGTCATCATATTGTCAGGAAAATCCGTAGCAGAATGGGGTTGTAGAACATATAAACTACACATTGTTGGAGAAAGCGAGATGCATGCTCTCTAATGCATGGTTGGCTAGAAAGTTTCGGGCAGAAGCAATAAATATAACATGTTATTTGATCAACTGTGGACCTTACACATGTATTGATTGTAAAACACCTTATGAGGTATGGTCTAGTAAGCCTGCAAATTATTCTTCGTTAAAAGTTTTTGGTTTTACTGTCTACTATTATGTTAATAAGAGTAAATTAGAACCAAGAACGAAAACAAATATATTTTTGGGATTTGGTAATGGAGTTAAGAGATATAGAGTCTGGTCACCTTATGAAAACAGAATTATTCTTATTAAGAATGTGATTTTTTATGAAAATTCTATGCTTAACTTATCCGTGAAGCTTGTTGCGATGTCTAATGATGTGAGACAAAGAAGTAGTGTTGATAAATAAGTGGAGATGCGATTCACTTCGGATGTCAATAAATTACAACACCGAGGTGGAGAAGATCAATACGTTTGTACAAAAACTAGAGTGACTGAAACTTCAAAAGTTGTTATGCCAGATAGTTCTAGTTCACAAGTTGATCAGTCAAGCATAGCTCGTGATAGAGCTAGAGTTGGTGTTAGACCTCCAAAGACCACGAACAAATGTATGCACATAAAACAACAAGCAGTGATTGTCTAGACATTTAACGCGAATCCCCTCATTAGATAAACATAATTTTTATGCGGAATAATAACTCATTTTGGAATAACAGATACTTCATTGATATTTAAAAAAAAAAGTACATTTAAAATAAGTACAAAGAGTTTCCTCATAATGAAAATATACAAGTCTCAAAATAACATTTCATTTTGCATGCCTAACTCTACATATCATGTGAGAAGATAGAGATTAGTACAAAGATGATGCGATTTAAGTATGGCACGACATGCGATCAAGACGGCAAGTCAAACACAGCTTAAATAAATATATACGCATTTCAATAGAAATATAAGTTTAGATCAGATCATTTCAATTCAGTAGATGATTTTCACGTCTAAATTTTTTCAACAAGTATTTATAAATCATATATAGAAGCCGTTTTCTTGCAAGTCATTCGTCATAATCATGTCATATAAGAAAGCACTTCGCATAACGTGTTTTATATATCATAATACAATCATTTTGCATGTTTATTTACATTTTTGTACCCTCCTTAGCTCAAGTGTTTACCACACTTTTTTGGCTGAGTTGTGGCTGTCCAGAGTAATTTCAACACATACGGTGAATTTTCATCAATTCCATTACGCATAACGTGTTTTCCAATGTTAGAACACACAACAAGAAAAGTGCATCCTATAGCAGATCATACAACAAATATAAGACATCTCATATCAGATCATACAACAAGTATGAGACATCTTATTCCAGATCACACAGCAAGAATAGGACATCCCACACTAGAATGCATATAGCAAGTGTGAGGAATCTCATTGCGTAGGATACCAAAGATCATTTCACCACGACCTTTCCTGTTCATTTTTGAATACAATTCATTTACAAACCCAAACCATTTAAGAATTTAAGAACATAAGAGAAATCATGAAACTCAAGAATGTAATAGAGAAACATATAAGAATTCAAATAGTACTGTGGAAATTCTTTTATTATGAAAATATTTTAAGAAAAAACCACTCATAATTAGTAAATTTCTCCTTGTGGAGTCTTAGTCCAAATCTCCAGCATTTCCTTGCAAATTCTTATTGAATTTGAGCTTGTGGTAGCTCACTGAAATTTTTTGAAATTCTTCCAACTCTTTCTTAAGAAACACTAGGTAGAAAACAACTCTTAATATGTCGAACTCCTATTTCTGAGCTTCTCCGGTGAAGTTTCCCATGATCGAATGATTGTTTTCGTTCGGCAGCGAGAATCATCTAATGCTAACACGTCATGTAGCTTCTACTACCTCCTTATCCTAAATTCAATTGGGTGGCAAAGTCAAATCAACTCGTCGGCCTTATGACGTCGCTACTTCCGGGTGAAGGAAGCTCACATCACTTTTCAGTTCATTGCATAGCTCCTTCTCATCACATAGCTAGAATGCGATATGCAGGTTACTTTGCACTTTGAAATCGTCAGTTCTCATCACGTAGTCCCGAACGCTATAGGGTCTCACATAAGAACCTTCTCTATGCTAAGTTTGATACGAAGGATTTGGGTGCTGCTAAAGTTTTTTGAGGTAAATTAATTTTTGTAGTTTATATTTTCATTGGGTTGTTCGTAATTAATTTTTGGAGAATTGAAATATAGCTCTTTAGTCTTTCGTCATTATGTTGATGTAGTTATTTATGATTTTGACCCTAGAGTTTAGAGAAGTGCATATATAAACTCTCTAACCTAGTGAGTCGTATTGTATTTTGAAAACATTTTCTCCAATAATATTTGTTCTTCCTCTATCTATGGATGTAGCTAAACACTTTAGTGGACCATGTATATTTGTGCATATCAATATTTACACTTTGCTATTGCTTAATTGTTGATTTCTATTGCTTAAATTTTTAAGCATATATACATGTCTGGTCACTATTTAAGTGCCCATAATAGAAAATGTGTGTATTCCATTTTGCCAAATCCAACTATTAAACTAAAAATATTATGAAATAAAAGGTTGGCAACAAAGTATAAACTAAATAAGAAATGATGAGAAAAAAAAAAAACAAAAGAAAGCATTAAAATAACACAACATAGTGACAATATAAATATGCTACTACAACACACAAACCCAACATTTAAATAACCAAAATAATTAGTTGCCCCAGTTCAAAAAGACAACCAAAAGTAAAAACAAATTAAATAAAAAAAAAAATCAATTCATTGACACATAGAGAATCATATTAGCGATTTATTTAAGTTAAAATGTTTACCATTGACAATGACTTATTCAAAAAGAAAAAAGAAAAATCAACATTTTGACATAAAATGGGAGTCCATGCACCCATGAAAACTTGGAGACAACGCAATTATTGTTGGCTAAATGAAAAGGAAAGGTTTTTAAAATATATGAAACTCGCTATTTAATTTTTTTATAAATATAAAATTAGGAATAAATTAGTTTGATTTTCATAAATACAACAAAACACCAAACTATTTACGGCATGTGTAACAAATCCCATAAAATTAGCCATTTTTTAAATATTGCAGATTTATTCTTCGATTTTTTTTCTCCTCCTCACTACGATTTCTTTCATTGTTTTCCTCTTTTTTTTTTTCATTGCGATTTCTTTTCATGTCTTTCTTCTTTTTCTCTTCTTTTTTTACATTGTTTAAATTTGGGTAACCAAATCTCAATGACCGTGTACAAAAAATAGCAAAATTTAAAGATCGTGTATAAAGAATCTTGAAAAAAACCATTTAGATTGGAGTAACCAAATGTAAACGATCATGCAAATAAAATAAATCATACAAATCTAAACAATCGTGTATCAAATTTTAAAAAATCACGATAGAATTGAAAAAATAAATTGTAGTCAAATCTAAACGATCGCGTACCAAATACATTATGCTTACGTTGTTGATGGCGTTGTTAACAAGACATTTTTTGTATTTTTTATAGTAGATTTATAGGCTTTTTTTCGTTTTCAGAATTATTCTATACAATGTAAATATTTTACCACTTTGTTATATTTTTAAAAGAGATCAATAAATTATGATTTAAGGGGAAAGAAAAAGAAAATATATGGGGATGATTGAAAAGCTTGCGTTTCAAGCAATCCCATTTGGTCAATGAGCTTATATTTCTTAATTTGATTTTGAAGTCTTGTTTTCCAACAATTACTATTATTTTATCTTTGAGTTTTAGAAGAAAAACAGAAAGTCAATTGTTGGAAACCTTCTGGGTATGCTGAATTTGGTAGGAAGTTTCATGTCTATGAAATGTCAACATTTTAGGTCGTCTTATTTGAAAATTTGATATCGTGGATTTAAAAGCGGAATTTGGATTCATGAATTTTGAGAAAGATTATCATTGCTTACTTGTCTCGATTTTATACGACATGTTTTTTTTTTTTTTGCATGGTATCCATTTAGACATCTCTAAAATAATATTTTATATATTATTCTAATTAAATTTCTGTATTTACAAGTCAATTTAATTTCAGAAACTTCCTTTTACATCCCTATATATTGAATTTCTCTTTTTTAAATCCTCATTTCAAAACATCTAAATTTCTAAACTGTCACAAAAAAATAAAAAATAAAAAATAAACCACAAAGTTTTCAAATGATTCCAATTTGAGCAGAACTTTTTTCTTATAATTAAAAACACAGTCATCTGAGTATCATATGATTCCCTGTGTTTTTAATTTCATAATGCCAACAAAAAAAAAAAAAACAATGCATTGTTTACTCATCACAAGAAGACAAATAACAAACAAACAACAATTAATGTTTTTAATTTCATAATAACAATCAATTAGGTAATCCTCTACTTCCGGAAACATATAACCCATTAATTAATAATGTTACTAACAGGGTGTGCCCCACTATAAGTTAACCATAATTATAAAAGAAAAATGCATGATAATCACGTAAATTGATTATAATCATGACAAAAACCATAACCACATGGAATTAAGGAATGAAGTTGTCAGATTAATAATATACAAATTCCAAAATAAAACCAATAAAATTAGTGGGAAACCCCCAAATATAACATAAAAAGAGAATTTTGAGAAGGATGAGAATAGTGAAATGTGAAAAGAGGCCGACAAAACAATGACTAAATGTAGACAGAAATCACGGCCAAAACATTGATGAATTTCTTTGCATGCACTCTAAAACTAGTTTTTCCAAACAACTCTAAATTGGGAAAGGGGGTCTTCAAGTAAACAATGAAAGAAAAGTAAATGTTTCTTTTTTTTTTTTTTTTTTTTTTGATAAAACGAGAGCACAAAGGTACACTACTAGAAAAAAGGACTTAATTTATTGATGATTGTGGTTTTAATTTCTTGAGAAAAGGTGATTTGAAAGATAAATCGTCAAAAATTTTTATGAAAAGGCAGAGGTATGACAATTTTCAGATTTCTTGAAGCTTTTTAACATAGCTCGTGTAGGAATCTTCTTGCTTAGTTTTCAATAAACAGAAAGAATATATCAGCTTCCGATGATATTTAAATCCCATCACACATTTCCTTTCCTTTTTTTTTCTTTTTCCATCTTATTAGATGTCATTGCATTGATTAAAAATACAGTGAAGTGATTCTCCATGCCTACTTCTACGCTATGGTCAATACCTAAACTTTGCTCTTCTCTTTTTTATTGGAAAATTGCCAAAAATAGGTTAAAAAAAGAGGTTTAAATGAATTTTGGGAAGTTTTCAAAAGAAAGACTTTTAGGACAATTTGGGTGTGAATGGACAAAAATGCCCTTCATTAAATTTCTATCCCTCTCTATTGAATTTTTCGCCTACCCACGTTCGCTTTTCCTTCTCTTTCGCGTAGAACACCTAAAGTAAAAAAAAAACATCTCCTTTCGTTGGCTTTCGAAATTTTCCGCTCTGCTCTTCGAAAATACTCTGACTGTTCGTCTGTCGTCGGTCCTCCAGTGCATTTCGTCGATTCTCCTTTTCAAACCTAAGAATCAACTTTGAGTGTTTTCTCTTATTTCAGTGAGTTTTATCTATAACCTATTTTCAATATATTTGCTGTAAATGTTTGGTTTTGGAATCGACTTATTTGCTGGAATTTATTCCTTTTTCTTCAGGCTTCAATCATGACATCGACATCGACCGACAGACCCTTGTACAAGATTAATCCTTCCCATCATTTTTATTCCCTAGTAAGTTGTTTGTCTCATTTAGAAAAGACAACACATAATATTAAGGCCAAACTCAAACCCGATCAATTAGCCTTATTTAGGAAAACAAAGTTTGGGCACTTTTTGGACCTAAATATTGTCTTTAATGGGCCACTCATCCACTACTTACTGTTAAGGGAGGTGGAAGATGAAGGAAAGGATTCTATAAGTTTCTTACTAGGGAGCGTTGTTTGTACTTTCGGTAAGAGAGAGTTTAACAACATAACTGGACTATGGGTCCTAAAGAGGACTATATTCAGTTGGTTGGGAATAGTCGACTGTTGGAGAAGTTTTTCAAAGACAAGGAGTGTATTTATGTTAGCGACTTAGAGGATATATTTTTGGAATACGAGGGTGATGACGATGATATAGTGAAATTAGCTTTAGTCTACTTTATAGAGATATCTTTGTTGGAAAAAGATAGGCGAACCAAAGTCGATATTGGTTTTTTCAAGATTGCTGATGATTGGAATACATTTAATAATTATGCTTGGGGTCGGATTATTTTTGTACGCATGCTAAGTGCCTTGAAAAGAGCCTTGGACAAGCAATATGCCAAGGGAAAGAAGAAATCAACACAGACAAAAAAATATACTATGAATGGATTTCCGCATGCATTGCAGGTATGTGACTTCTTACTTCTTACTTCAAAACTTATGCATACATTTAAAATTAAACGATCGTTTAGTTATTTTAAACGATCGTTTAGTTAGTTATTTTAAACGATCGTTTAGTTGTTTTTTAACGATCATTTAGTTATGTTAAACGATCGTTTAGTTGTTTTCAAACGATTGTGAAACCACTTGTTTATATATCTATATATATCTTGTGGCACTTCCTAAACTTGTTTGTCAAATGTCGAATAGGTTTGGGCATATGAGTCTATACCAACCATCATTGGATGTGGTGTAGATAAAGTAATCGATCATGTCATACCACGAATGCTGAGGTGGGTGTGCCAACAATCACCAAAGTCCCAAACTATAAGCCAAGTGTTTGACTCGACAATGGTAAGTAGCAAGCAATAGTAACTTACTTAAGGACCGCATGATTTTGTGCTTATTTCTTTGTCCTAAATACATTTTCCTTTTTCTATTTGAAGTTTATAATTAAGGCGGTCATTGAGATGACACCTGAAGAGGAGCAGTTGAAAATTGCTTCAGGTGAACTTTTTGAAAACTTCCGCTCATATACCATTATTCAGTCGAAGAATGGTGGTTCAAAAAGAGTAAGAGAAGTTGTTAATGATGAAGATGACTTCAAAAAGAGTAAGAGACAGAAATCCAAGACTAAGATGAAAAAGGCTATTCGAAATCTCCAAGATCGAGTAGCGGTTGTTGAAGGGCAGCTTAATAGTATAAAATCAGATATTGACGAATTGAAGGGCATGATGTTAACCATATTGAAGCACATTGGACTTCAAAGAAAGGTTAGGAATGAAACTGTTAAGTGTATTGACGTTAGTTGTTTCATATTTGGTAATTACTCAAACGTTAAGTTGCATGTTCTCGCTAATTCATTTTAAGGTTCCATAGGATGACGAAGGGGACCGCAAGGTGTCTGAAGGCTTAGTAGATCATACATTAGAAAGTAAAGAAGTGGATAATGCTAAGACCGAAGATGTTGACACAGACGGTACCCCTAATTGGTTGAGGATGCCAAAGGAGGATGAACACATTGAACTTAAAAAGAAGGTTTGGTTCCATGTTCTTGCTAATATTGATGTTTAATTTCTATCTGTAACGCCCCGAAAACTTAAGGTAAAATTTTTTCTCGTTTTATGTAAAGTGCAAATTGATATAATAATGATATAATATTGATTATATTATTATTATTAATATTTATTTTATTTGTTATAATATTAATATTATAGTTATTATTATTAATTAATATTATAGAAATATTGTTATTTCTAAAACAATAAAATAAATTATTATTTATTTAATATTAATATTATTAATATATTATTATTATTACTTTATTATTATTATTATTATTTATATTTAATATATATATTATTATTTAATTTAAATTATTAATATTATAAATTTATTAAGAATTATATATATATATATAATAAATTTTTTTTTTAAACCAAACCCTACCTCGCGCGCGCCGTCTCTCCTCTCTTCCCCCCCCGAAATTTTTTTCTTCTTCTTCTCCGTTCCGCCAGCGCCGCTGTTCGCCGTTTCTCCTCCGTGCACGCCGCCGCCCGGTTTCTCTTCTTTTCCTTCCGTCGCGCACGCCGCCGTCTTTGTCCACGCCGTCGAAGCTGTCCGCCGCGGCCTCCCTCTATTTTCGGATTTCCCCTCGGCTTCAGACCGTCCCACCTTCCGCCGTCAAGCCGTCGTCCTCCGTCGCGTGAAAACGGATCCGGTCGTCGGACTCTACCCAGCCGCGGCATGCCCCCATCGTACCGCCGTCGTTCGCCGGAAGAGAAAACCCTCAAAACCGTGGCTACCGTTTCGCCCAACCCGACCCGGTTCCAAGCTGACCCGACCCGAAACCGTTTCCAGCCGAGCGAGCCGCGTGAATCAAGCCGAGCCGCGAGCCGAGTGAGCCGAGCCGCGAGCCGAACCAAGCCGAGCCGCGAGCCGAGTGAGCCGAGCCGCGAGCCGAACCGAGCCGAGCCGCGAGCCGAGTGAGCCGAGCCGCGAGCCGAACCAAGCCGAGCCGAGTCGAGCCGAGCCACCTAAGCCTTCCTCCCTCCACTTCGGTTCACGGTGAGTCTTCGGTAAGGATTGTTTTGATGAATTCCCTAATGTTACCTCGTCCGATTCGAGTTTGAATGTTGGATTAAGTTATGGCCCTACTTTTCTCTCTTGAAGATAGTGCAGAGTTGACGCTTAAGTTCTCGGGTTCCGCGGCAGGCCTGGTTGGAGATAGCTTCCTTTCCTTGGGTAAGTCAACGGATGTCGCTTCCGACCTTTTTTTAACAACTGCTACTAAAGTCATCAACTAAAACTTTCGTGTTTCGTTAGGTGGATCTGTCGAGCGTGGATTTCGATCGAGGGGCATAACCGAGTATCAGGTAAGGGTTTTCCTACTACTGGACCCCGCGTCCAGGCTGAAACCGTAGGAATCCACAGGGGATTACACGTTAGTGACTGTACTGAATATATGTATGCGTGTTGACTGTTAAGTACTGATATTATATTTTGTCTGATGAAAATATACTGTGACTGCTATTTGTGGATTGGGATTTTATGTTGATGGACCTTAAAGTTACGGTTCAGTATGTAGTAAAACACTGGTCTGGATGTGGTTCATGGAATTTGGACGGGGATGGACAGTGAGTCCGGTTTTGGTTGGTTAGTCGATTGGACCTAGGGTTTCCCTATTGGTGTGCGAATCGGTAATGCATAAAGCAACTGAGGGTGTAGATGTTTAAACCTATACTATCTGACTGACAAAGCCTATGGCGGGACTGTAATATGAATGCCGTTGGGATGTGACTGATGTAGACAGTTTATTTTGGACTGAGGGGTAACGGTTAGCTTCATCTATGGGGTAGTGTGCCTTACGGATATGTGCGTCCTTCGGGAGCACTAGACTGATATGTGCATCCTTCGGGAGCACTAGACTGATATGTGCATCCTTCGGGAGCACTAGACTGATATGTGCATCCTTCGGGAGCACTAGACTGATATGTGCATCCTTCGGGAGCACTAGACTGATATGTGCATCCTTCGGGAGCACTAGACTGATATGTGCATCCTTCGGGAGCACTAGACTGATATGTGCGTTCCACGGAACCACTAGACTGTTATGTAGGGTACCCCCGAATAGGAAGTTAACTGTTGTCCCCTAACGGGCCCAGTAGTGGGTCCCTTACTGGGTATGTTTATACTCACCCTTTCTCTTCTTTAACTTTTCAGGTAGGGGTACAGCGAGGGGCAGACCGACGAGAGGCAGGAAGGATGCGTGAAGGCCATATGGACGCGTCTGATTTTCTTTCGCTTCCGCTATGTATTTTGTCAGAATATTTTGACTGTGATTTTGGACTGGTGACTTGACATTTTATTTTTGTGACTTTTTGAATTATTTAAAATAGGGCCCGAAACATTCTTTTGTAAGGTTTATAATGTTTTAATGAATCGTATCTGGTCCGTTTTAAATTTTATGTTGAATGGTCGAGTTTTGGTATTTGGTAGTGACCTCAGCTTAGTCCGGAAAGTTGGGTCGTTACAGTTGGTATCAGAGCCAAGTTTTAGGTTCTGTAGACTGACTTATGATGTGAGTCTGTGTTTTGTGTCCTTATGGCTGAAACGATCCTTGCCGCTCGTCAGGTACGCTCTCATGAAAGTATATGTATCACTCTACATGCATTACCTTACCTAAGTTAAACTGCAACTTCAATTACCAATTTATGACTAAAGGAATCGTTGGTGGTTGTTAGGGAAATGCCACCAAGGAGAGGTGCACGTAGGGGTGGTCGAGGAGGCCGAGGAAGGGGAGCAGGACGCGTTCAGCCTGAGGTGCAGCCTGTAGCCCAAGCCCCTGACCCGGCTGCGCCAGTTACTCATGCGGACCTAGCCGCCATGGAGCAGAGGTTTAGAGATATGATTATGCAGATGCGGGAGCAGCAGAAGCCTGCCTCGCCAACTCCGGCGCCAGCTCCAGCGCCAGCTCCAGCACCAGTTCCTGCTCCAGCTCCGGCTCCAGTACCAGTTGCGCCCCAGTTTGTGCCGGATCAGTTGTCGGCAGAGGCTAAACATCTGAGGGATTTCAGGAAGTATAATCCCACGACGTTCGATGGGTCTTTGGAGGACCCCACCAGGGCTCAGATGTGGTTATCGTCCTTGGAAACCATATTCCGTTACATGAAATGCCCTGAGGATCAGAAGGTTCAGTGTGTTGTTTTTATGTTGACTGACAGAGGTACTGCATGGTGGGAGAGCACAGAGAGGATGCTAGGTGGTGATGTGAGTCAGATCACGTGGCAGCAGTTCAAGGAGAGTTTCTATGCGAAATTCTTCTCTGCTAGTTTGAGAGATGCCAAGCGGCAGGAGTTCCTGAACTTAGAGCAGGGTGACATGACAGTGGAGCAGTATGATGCGGAGTTTGACATGTTATCCCGCTTCGCTCCCGAGATGATAGCGACCGAGGCGGCCAGAGCTGATAAGTTTGTTAGAGGCCTCAGACTGGACATTCAGGGTTTGGTCCGAGCTTTCAGACCCGCTACTCATGCCGATGCACTGCGCCTGGCAGTGGATCTCAGTTTACAGGAGAGGGCCAACTCGTCTAAGACCGCTGGTAGAGGTTCGACGTCGGGACAGAAGAGGAAGGCTGAGCAGCAGCCTGTTCCAGTGCCACAGCGGAATTTCAGACCAGGTGGTGAGTTTCGCAGCTTCCAGCAGAAACCTTTTGAGGCAGAGGAGGCTGCCAGAGGAAAGCCGTTGTGTACCACTTGTGGGAAGCACCATCTGGGTCGTTGCTTATTCGGGACCAGGACCTGCTTTAAGTGCAGGCAAGAGGGTCATACAGCTGATAGATGCCCGTTGAGACTCACGGGGATCGCGCAGAATCAGGGAGCAGGTGCTCCACATCAGGGTAGAGTCTTTGCTACCAACAGGACTGAGGCTGAGAAGGCAGGCACAGTAGTGACAGGTACGCTCCCAGTGTTGGGGCATTACGCCTTAGTTTTGTTTGATTCGGGTTCGTCACATTCTTTTATCTCTTCCGCATTTGTGTCGCATGCCCGCTTAGAGGTAGAACCCTTACACCATGTTCTATCAGTATCTACTCCTTCCGGGGAATGTATGTTGTCGAAGGAAAAGGTGAAGGCATGTCGGATTGAGATAGCAGGCCATGTGATTGAAGTAACGCTGATAGTTCTGGATATGCTGGACTTTGATGTAATCCTGGGTATGGATTGGTTGGCCGCTAACCACGCCAGCATAGATTGTTCACGTAAGGAGGTAACGTTTAACCCTCCCTCGATGGCCAGTTTTAAATTTAAGGGAGGAGGGTCAAAGTCGTTGCCTCAGGTAATCTCAGCCATCAGGGCCAGTAAACTGCTCAGTCAGGGTACTTGGGGTATCTTAGCGAGCGTGGTGGATACTAGAGAGACCGATGTATCCCTGTCATCAGAACCAGTAGTGAGGGACTATCCGGACGTTTTTCCTGAGGAACTTCCAGGGTTACCTCCGCACAGAGAGGTTGAGTTTGCCATAGAGTTGGAGCCGGGCACGGTTCCTATATCCAGAGCCCCTTACAGGATGGCTCCCGCAGAACTGAAAGAACTGAAGGTACAGTTACAGGAATTGCTTGATAAGGGATTCATTCGACCGAGCGTGTCGCCTTGGGGTGCGCCAGTTTTATTTGTTAAGAAGAAGGATGGATCGATGCGTCTATGCATTGACTATAGGGAGTTGAATAAGGTAACCGTGAAGAACAGATATCCCTTGCCCAGGATTGACGATCTATTTGACCAGTTACAGGGAGCCACAGTGTTCTCTAAGATTGATCTTCGGTCGGGATACCATCAGCTGAGGATTAAGGATGAGGATGTACCGAAGACAGCATTTCGTTCCAGATATGGACACTACGAGTTTATTGTGATGTCTTTTGGTTTGACGAATGCTCCGGCAGTATTTATGGACTTGATGAACAGAGTGTTTAGGGAGTTCCTAGATACTTTTGTGATTGTGTTTATCGATGATATCTTGATATACTCCAAGACGGAGGCCGAACACGAGGAGCACTTACGTATGGTTTTGCAAACACTTCGGGATAATAAGTTGTACGCAAAGTTCTCGAAGTGCGAGTTTTGGCTGAAGCAGGTGTCCTTTCTGGGCCACGTGGTTTCTAAGGCTGGAGTCTCTGTAGATCCAGCTAAGATAGAGGCAGTCACCGGTTGGACCCGACCTTCCACAGTCAGTGAGGTTCGTAGCTTTCTGGGTTTAGCAGGCTATTATCGACGGTTTGTGGAGAACTTTTCTCGTATAGCTACTCCTCTTACTCAGTTGACCAGAAAGGGAGTTCCTTTTGTTTGGAGCAAGGCATGTGAGGACAGTTTCCAGAACCTTAAACAGAAGCTAGTTACCGCACCGGTTCTTACTGTACCTAATGGTTCTGGCAGTTTCGTGATTTATAGTGATGCTTCCAAGAAGGGTCTGGGTTGTGTTTTGATGCAGGAGGGTAAGGTGGTCGCTTATGCGTCTCGTCAGTTGAAGAGTCATGAGCAGAACTACCCTACACATGATCTAGAGTTGGCAGCAGTGGTTTTTGCTTTGAAAATATGGAGGCATTATTTATATGGTGAAAAGATACAGATATTCACAGATCATAAGAGCTTGAAATACTTCTTTACTCAGAAGGAATTGAATATGAGACAGCGAAGGTGGCTTGAGTTAGTGAAGGATTACGATTGTGAGATACTGTATCATCCGGGCAAGGCAAATGTGGTAGCTGATGCTCTTAGTAGGAAGGTGTCACATTCAGCAGCACTTATTACCCGGCAGGCCCCATTGCATCGGGATCTCGAGCGGGCTGAGATTGCAGTGTCAGTGGGGGCAGTTACTATGCAGTTAGCCCAGTTGACGGTACAGCCGACTTTGAAGCAGAGGATCATTGATGCTCAGAGTAACGATCCTTATCTGGTTGAGAAACGTGGCCTAACAGAGGCAGGGCAAGCGGCTGAGTTCTCGTTATCCTCTGACGGTGGACTGTTGTTTGAAGGACGCCTCTGTGTTCCGTCAGATAGTGCGGTTAAGACAGAATTATTAGCTGAGGCTCACAGTTCCCCATTTTCCATGCACCCAGGTAGTACGAAGATGTATCAGGACCTGAAGCGGGTTTATTGGTGGCGTAACATGAAGAGGGAAGTAGCAGAATTTGTTAGTAAATGCCTGGTATGTCAGCAGGTTAAGGCACCAAGGCAGAAACCAGCGGGTTTATTACAACCCTTGAGCATACCGGAATGGAAGTGGGAAAACGTGTCCATGGATTTCATTACAGGGCTACCGAGAACTCTGAGGGGATTTACAGTGATTTGGGTTATGGTGGACAGACTTACTAAATCAGCGCACTTTGTTCCGAGTAAATCCACCTATACTGCTAGTAAGTGGGCACAGTTGTACATGTCTGAGATAGTGAGATTACACGGAGTGCCAGTGTCGATTGTTTCTGATAGAGATGCCCGTTTCACTTCCAAATTTTGGAAGGGTTTGCAGACTGCTATGGGCACGAGGTTGGACTTTAGTACGGCTTTCCATCCACAGACTGACGGTCAGACTGAGCGTCTGAACCAGGTTTTAGAGGATATGTTGCGAGCGTGTGCATTGGAATTTCCAGGTAGCTGGGACTCCCACTTACATTTGATGGAATTTGCTTATAATAACAGTTATCAGGCTACTATTGGCATGGCACCGTTTGAGGCCCTGTACGGCAAATGTTGTAGATCCCCGGTTTGCTGGAGTGAGGTAGGTGAGCAGAGATAGATGGGTCTTGAGTTAGTTCAGTCTACTAACGAAGCGATACAGAAGATTAGATCACGCATGCATACCGCTCAGAGTAGACAGAAGAGTTATGCAGATGTGAGGCGGAAGGACCTTGAGTTTGAGATAGGGGATAAGGTGTTCTTAAAGGTAGCACCTATGAAAGGTGTCTTGCGTTTTGAAAGGAAAGGAAAGTTGAGTCCCCGTTTTGTTGGACCGTTTGAGATTCTGGAGCGGATTGGCCCTGTAGCTTATCGCTTGGCGTTGCCTCCATCACTCTCGACAGTCCATGATGTGTTTCACGTTTCTATGTTGAGGAAGTACGTGCCAAATCCATCCCATGTAGTGGATTACGAGCCACTAGAGATTGATGAAAACTTGAGCTATGTTGAACAACCTGTTGAGGTGCTTGCTAGAGAGGTGAAGACGTTGAGAAATAAACAAATTCCCCTAGTTAAAGTCTTATGGCGGAATCACCGGGTAGAAGAGGCTACATGGGAGCGTGAAGACGACATGAGATCCCGTTATCCCGAACTGTTCGTGGAATAAAACTTTCGAGGACGAAAGTTCCCTAAGGAGGGAAGATTATAACGCCCCGAAAACTTAAGGTAAAATTTTTTCTCGTTTTATGTAAAGTGCAAATTGATATAATAATGATATAATATTGATTATATTATTATTATTAATATTTATTTTATTTGTTATAATATTAATATTATAGTTATTATTATTAATTAATATTATAGAAATATTGTTATTTCTAAAACAATAAAATAAATTATTATTTATTTAATATTAATATTATTAATATATTATTATTATTACTTTATTATTATTATTATTATTTATATTTAATATATATATTATTATTTAATTTAAATTATTAATATTATAAATTTATTAAGAATTATATATATATATATAATAAATTTTTTTTTTTAAACCAAACCCTACCTCGCGCGCGCCGTCTCTCCTCTCTTCCCCCCCCCCCCGAAATTTTTTTCTTCTTCTTCTCCGTTCCGCCAGCGCCGCTGTTCGCCGTTTCTCCTCCGTGCACGCCGCCGCCCGGTTTCTCTTCTTTTCCTTCCGTCGCGCACGCCGCCGTCTTTGTCCACGCCGTCGAAGCTGTCCGCCGCGGCCTCCCTCTATTTTCGGATTTCCCCTCGGCTTCAGACCGTCCCACCTTCCGCCGTCAAGCCGTCGTCCTCCGTCGCGTGAAAACGGATCCGGTCGTCGGACTCTACCCAGCCGCGGCATGCCCCCATCGTACCGCCGTCGTTCGCCGGAAGAGAAAACCCTCAAAACCGTGGCTACCGTTTCGCCCAACCCGACCCGGTTCCAAGCTGACCCGACCCGAAACCGTTTCCAGCCGAGCGAGCCGCGTGAATCAAGCCGAGCCGCGAGCCGAGTGAGCCGAGCCGCCAGCCGAACCAAGCCGAGCCGCGAGCCGCGAGCCGAACCGAGCCGAGCCGCGAGCCGAGTGAGCCAAGCCGCGAGCCGAACCAAGCCGAGCCGAGCCACCTAAGCCTTCCTCCCTCCACTTCGGTTCACGGTGAGTCTTCGGTAAGGATTGTTTTGATGAATTCCCTAATGTTACCTCGTCCGATTCGAGTTTGAATGTTGGATTAAGTTATGGCCCTACTTTTCTCTCTTGAAGATAGTGCAGAGTTGACGCTTAAGTTCTCGGGTTCCGCGGCAGGCCTGGTTGGAGATAGCTTCCTTTCCTTGGGTAAGTCAACGGATGTCGCTTCCGACCTTTTTTTAACAACTGCTACTAAAGTCATCAACTAAAACTTTCGTGTTTCGTTAGGTGGATCTGTCGAGCGTGGATTTCGATCGAGGGGCATAACCGAGTATCAGGTAAGGGTTTTCCTACTACTGGACCCCGCGTCCAGGCTGAAACCGTAGGAATCCACAGGGGATTACACGTTAGTGACTGTACTGAATATATGTATGCGTGTTGACTGTTAAGTACTGATATTATATTTTGTCTGATGAAAATATACTGTGACTGCTATTTGTGGATTGGGATTTTATGTTGATGGACCTTAAAGTTACGGTTCAGTATGTAGTAAAACACTGGTCTGGATGTGGTTCATGGAATTTGGACGGGGATGGACAGTGAGTCCGGTTTTGGTTGGTTAGTCGATTGGACCTAGGGTTTCCCTATTGGTGTGCGAATCGGTAATGCATAAAGCAACTGAGGGTGTAGATGTTTAAACCTATACTATCTGACTGACAAAGCCTATGGCGGGACTGTAATATGAATGCCGTTGGGATGTGACTGATGTAGACAGTTTATTTTGGACTGAGGGGTAACGGTTAGCTTCATCTATGGGGTAGTGTGCCTTACGGATATGTGCGTCCTTCGGGAGCACTAGACTGATATGTGCATCCTTCGGGAGCACTAGACTGATATGTGCATCCTTCGGGAGCACTAGACTGATATGTGCATCCTTCGGGAGCACTAGACTGATATGTGCATCCTTCGGGAGCACTAGACTGATATGTGCATCCTTCGAGAGCACTAGACTGATATGTGCATCCTTCGGGAGCACTAGACTGATATGTGCGTTCCACGGAACCACTAGACTGTTATGTAGGGTACCCCCGAATAGAAAGTTAACTGTTGTCCCCTAACGGGCCCAGTAGTGGGTCCCTTACTGGGTATGTTTATACTCACCCTTTCTCTTCTTTAACTTTTCAGGTAGGGGTACAGCGAGGGGCAGACCGACGAGAGGCAGGAAGGATGCGTGAAGGCCATATGGACGCGTCTGATTTTCTTTCGCTTCCGCTATGTATTTTGTCAGAATATTTTGACTGTGATTTTGGACTGGTGACTTGACATTTTATTTTTGTGACTTTTTGAATTATTTAAAATAGGGCCCGAAACATTCTTTTGTAAGGTTTATAATGTTTTAATGAATCGTATCTGGTCCGTTTTAAATTTTATGTTGAATGGTCGAGTTTTGGTATTTGGTAGTGACCTCAGCTTAGTCCGGAAAGTTGGGTCGTTACACTATCATTATCCACACTAATGCATTATGAGCTTCCATAGGGCGACGAAGATGTGTTGGAGAAGAAGGTTGATATTGGTTTAGGGGAGCCAATAGATGTTGTTGACGATGACGACGTCACAGAGATAGAACCATTTCTCACTCAACGACCACACATTCGGCTCGCCCGTAGGAAGCGTGCAAGTGTTTACCTATCAACCCCATTCACAACTCTACCTAAACGGTCTGTGACATCAACCACCAGCACCTCTCAGTCTGAACAAATTTTTTATGATCCTATGCATAAAATACTTAACGTCCAATTAGATAGACTTCGAGCTTGGATTACAGACAAGCGTACAGACGATGAGGTGCATGAAACCTTTCATGGGAAAAAATCGAAGGTTTTTTTCAGAGACTTGTTTATGTGTCGCCGGTGGTTGGCGGATGAGGTAAGGGATTATCTTATCATTTATGCCATTATAATTTTTTCATTTGTTATGGTTCTATACATTTACTGCTTACTTTTGTTTCTATTAGCATTTGGATGCACTTTTTCTTTTCATTCGCTTGAAAATTAAGGCAGTCGGGATACCTTCTTCTCAGAACTTCACAACTGCAGACACAATCTTTATGGTTTGGAATCGTTACGTTACTTTCTGTATGTATTTGCGTTTGATATTTGTCTTTCGGTCTGATGTTTGTGTTTGTATGTTTTTCTTTGCAGTGCATTTTAGTTGCGAAGTGGCCCCTATATAAAGAATGTATTAAAGAGAATCGCCCGTTTGACTGGGACGAAGAGTATAGGTTGGTTGACTATGTTGTCGGGTCAAAAGAGGACTTCCAAGATCCTTGGGCAAGTGTTGATTACGTTTACTCTCCATTCAATGTCCATGGCAACCATTGGGTTCTATTATGCTTGGATTTGGTAAGTTGTCAAGTGAAGGTATGGGATTCGCTTCCGTCAGTTACAACTGCCGAAGAGATGACAAACATATTACTGCCCATTCGAGAGTTGCTGCCAAAGTTGTTAGATAGTACTGGCTTCTTTGATAGGAGAGGTAGATCATCGACATACAAGGAACCTTGGCCAGTTGTCATTGTTGACTCAATTCCACTTCAACGAAATAATAGTGATTGTGGCGTATTCACAATTAAGTATTTTGAGTACATAGCTGCTGGTGTTGGTTTAGATACATTATGTCAAGAAAACATGTCCTACTTTAGAAAACAATTAGCATTTCAATTATGGACCAACACTCCTATGTATTGAAATATTTACATAAATCACAAGTATCAATTGGCTTTTCAATTATTCTCTATGTTGCATTTCTATTAGTATCAATTGGCATTTCAATTAGTAGTATCGATTATTCTCTATGTTGCAAAACTACTTGTAGCTAAACGATCGCTTAATATTTTTTATGATTTTAAGAAGATCGTTAATACTTTACTAAACGATCGTGTAAAGATATGTGCATGATCTTTTACATTAGTGTCATACATATAAACGATCGCTTAATACTCTTCACTTGAACGTTTAGGAAATTGCTTAAACATCGTTTATTAAGAAGATCATTTAGAATTTACTAAACGATCGTTTAGAATTTACTAAACGATCGTTTAGACTTTACTAAACGATCGTTTAGACTTTACTAAACGATCGTTTAGACTTTACTAAACGATCGTTTAGACTTTACTAAACGATCGTTTAGACTTTACTAAACGATCGTTTAAACTTTACTAAATGATCGCTTAATATTTTGACGTTTATTAAGAAGATCGTTTAGACTTTACTAAACGATCCCTTAAACATATGTGCGCGATGAGTATTTCTCTACACGAATATTTTGTGATATGTATCTAAACGAATACAATATTAACTCAAATATTCTTTCTTAATTTTGGCCACGTTTAATTGAAAATATCACAAAGTATTTATTTTATAACAAATTTTAAAATTATAATATGTTATTCTCTCTATAAAAATTACATAAAAAAATAATATAAACGAATACAAATATTAACTCAAAAGTAAAAGAACGAAATATATATTTTTTTTATTTAGAAAAAGTATTTATTGGCCCAAAGTTCCAGCACATATTGTTGTCTAAACAGTTTCTTGTTTGGCACAGTTAAACAACCAAGGTCACTACCAGTTACAAGGCATTCAACAAATTTAGAACAGAAAATTCCACAATCCAATGAACGCCCTTTCTGTAATGTGGCCTTCGATCTGCGTATTGGCCAAGGGCCATATGTGAAATGATCTGAATGGAGGTTGACTCCAATTGCAATAGCGAGTGAGGCGATGCATCGTGCAGGCATTTGAACAGCTTCATCAACAAGTTTCTGCTCAACATAATTTGGCATTGAGTCGAACACGTAGATCTTGCATTTTCTCATATCAGCTACAATAGCCAACTAGTGTTCTTTTATGTTGATGCAGCTAATCACATAGTTGACATCTCCCCACCCTGGTATTTGGTCGTAATCACCAACAGCTGTGTTGAAATAGTATTCCACATCTTTTTCTGTCCATATAGTTAGGTGTGCTGTTGGGTCTGTCCATTCAGCTTTCTTATTATCTGGTGTCACTAGATGAGTATCGAAAATATGGTTCCAAACAATGCAGTCTGGTTTATTGATTCCAAGCTTGAAGAACAAGTCAAAAAATTTAGTCAGAATATAATGATGCAGTTTAACTTCTATACAAAAAAAAATTAAAGAATAACAACTTACTAGAAACGAGGAATGTAATATTTTAAAAGAACGCTTGCAAAGGTGCTTGAGATGCAACATTTTATTCTGCAAGTGGGATAATAGCAAATCCAATGTCTACAAAGAAAAAATAAATGATCGTTTAGTGAATGAAAGGAGAGTATAAGCGATCGTGTAATATTAACTTAGTGATCGTTTAGTTAATAGAAGTGATTGTTTAGTTAATAGAAGCGATCGTTTAGTTAATAGAAGCGATCGTTTAGTTAATATACGCGATCGTTTAGTTAATAGAAGCCATCGTTTGGGAAGAGTACTTACGTCTCCATGTACCCATGTGTTTTCTTCAAGCTGTCTGAAAAAGTCTTTCTTTCTAGTTGTGGAGACTACTTTCCTTAATTCATGGGTTGTTTTTCTTGATCTTTTCCATTGTAAGTATTCCTTCCATAATTTTGGATCCACTTGCCACATCGGATTATATGTATCTACTTCTCTGATTTCCACATATGGGACAGGTTTTGTAGATTCTGATATGATCTGAGTAGATGTTGTGGGTGGATTACCTTGTTCATCTTCATCTTGCACCTTTTTATTTTCTATTTTACATAGTTTTCTTCTCTTTATTGGTTTTTCTTGTTCATCTTTATCAGACACAGTTACTGGTTCTTTTTCAACCAAAGTAACTGCTTCATCATTTTTTTTAATCTCAACCTGTTTTTTTGTTGTTTCCTGCAATGTAATCGTATTAAACAAGTAACAAACATTGAATCAAACAACTATAAATTTGTTGTGTATACTTACCAGTTGAGATTCTTCATTTACAATTTGTACAGTTTGATCCAATGGAGCCAATTCACAAATGCAAGAGGTTGGCTCACAATTGGAAGGGTAGTAATCATTTGTGGCAGGTCTGTTTCTTTCTGAATTTTATCACTTAGACTATCCGATATATCTCTTATAGTCATTAGCAAGTCTGCATCTCTACCGTCTATGCTTATATCACTACCACATTCCTGTTGATGTTCCCTAAACAAAATGAGAATAAAAAAAAATACAATTGGTTAGGTATTTATAAACTAGTAAACAATGAATGAAATGTTAACCTTTGGGTTTCCTCTTGATGTTCAGTATGTTGTTGTTCAGTATGTTGTTCTTCAGTAGGTTGTGTTCAGTATGTTGTTCTTGAACAACATACTCATTGTCATTCTGATCAGTATGATCATTCTCTTGATTTTCAGTTTGATTCTAATGAACAAATAAAAACGAACATAAAATTAAAAAATTATTGTATTGTTAAACGATCGTGTATATAAAAGTAAACGATCGCGTAACTTTGATAAACGATCGTCTATCAAAGTTAAACGATCGCGTAACTTTGATAAACGATCCTCTATCAAAGTTAAACGATCGCGTAACTTTGATAAACGATCGTCTATCAAAGTTATACGATCGTGTAACTAATGTATTATGAAAACAAATTTTACCTGGACCAATCTCTCCAACATCTGCTTCATTTCATACAGCTCCAATGACTGCTTTGTGATTGTGTCATCCATCCTACAGCCTGTAGAAGTCAGTGTGGATAAATCCTTACGAACTTCTTTTATTTCCTTCTTCAGTTTCTTGTAGGATTTTGAATGACTTTGTTCTTCTTTGTCATTGGACTTCTTTGATCTGAAATGTTTCTTCTTGGTGATTGGATGCAGTTGTTCTTTTTGTGGAGATGAGTCTGATTGCTCCAATGATTTGTTGTTCATTGCTCCAATGGATTCATTGTCCTCCATTTGCATGTTATCATCCCCTCGAATTCGACTCTCCATGAAAGCCTTCTCTTGGGTTGACATCTTCAGTTTAGGTTGAACAACAGTCTACAATGTAATTGTATTAAACGATCGTGTAATTGTATTAAACGATCGCTGACAAGTTTTACTTACATTTTTGTTGTCGAATATGTTCTTCTGCAGCATTTTGTAAGATGGAGCTTGCGTACAATTCCATCTCAATATCCTAGAGATTAATCCCTTATTGTTTCTTGTGGCCAGGTGCTCATTTGCAGTTGAGAGTACTTCATAAGCCCACACCTACAACATTTAAACAAATATGTTAAACTTTGATGTCCAATTGCCATTTACTTAAAGTGTATGAACAAATAAAAATCACCTGAAAAGCAAGCACGTAGCCTTTGATGTTGTAGTATGACACTGCTTTGGAACTTGTTGTCTTCTTCAGCTCGTATGCTTCTTTTTTTTTTCCTTGGAGACTTGTCTTTAAACTGTTGAGCAGACGAGTGTAGAAGAAAGTTGACCAATCGAAGCTTTTAAATACTTCTTCATCATCAACTCTTCCCAAAATATCCATGTCAAACTATGTTTTCTTAACCTTCCCGACCATCATAGTTTCTATAAAGACAGCCAAGGCGACCTTCACAGCATCGTCATCATTTGTAAACTCAAAATTCTTGAAAATTTTCTCAATTTCCAAGCATGTTATTAGTTTCTTATTTTCTGATCCGAATACAAGACTTTGTAGGCGCTTGCTATCGCAATCTTTCTCCAATGGATTGTTTGTTGGCCACAATCCAGTTATGATGTTGAATTCCTTTTGGGTAAAACGGACGTTCTTCCCCAAAACTGAGAAACAGATTCCATCTGCGTTACCGTCTTCAAGTATCTGCCTCAGCAAGAAATGATGGATCAACTGGCCGTTGAAGACCATGTTCACATTCAGCAATGGACCAAAAATTGTTTTGTCGAACATTTTGCAGCTGTTCCTTGGTCAGTTTATCCTTAATAAGACTGCCAATCTTGTGCACTTGGCATGACACAGTGGCAGGGAAATACTTGTCGCTAGATACAGCCATCCTGAAAATATAGTTAATCGGAAAGTAATAAATTTAACAATCTGGAGAACTATATTGAAGACAGAAGTCGAATCCGAAACTCTAAACGCTTCACAATAATAATTTAAGAACACAATAATAGTTTTTCAAGATAGAAGTCGAAACGTTTGAAATATAAAGAAAGGAAAAGTGTAACGTTATAGTAGGAAAAGTTCGGGAAAATACATTTTGACGTTGACGAAAAATATGGACTGAGACAAAAATGGTCTGAGAGAACAATGGACTGAGAGAAAACGAAGGTGAGTGATCAGTGCGGTTGTGTATTGCGAAGTGACGAAAAACGAACGAAGAAGGCGGAACGTATATATCGGTTGTTTTTACCAAAGGGGCAATATTGTAAATTCGCGTACTTTTTTTGAAATGTTGAATCGCGGTTGTAAACAATTCGCGGGTGTGTTTCGTTGTTTTAAAAGATCGTTTAGTTTTTCTAAACGATCGTTTAGTTGTTTATAATTGATCGTTTAGTTAATTTCAAACGACCGATTGGTTGTTTTAAACGATCGTTTAGTTTTGTTTGACCGATCGTTTATTTTTGTTTAACTGATCGTTTAGTTATTTTTACACAATGTTTTGGTTGTTTTTAATCGATCGTTTAGTTTTGTTCAACCGATCGTTTAGTTGTTATCAAACGATCGTTTACTTTAGTTTTGTTTAACCGATCGTTTAGTTGTTTTCAAACGATCGTTTGGTTGTTTTTAACCGATCGTTTAGTTATTATTAAACGATCATTTAGATATTTTTAAACGAATGTTTAGTTATTTTTAAACGATCCTAAAACCAGTTTCTTGTGTTCCTAAATGAATAAGCCAATTGTTATTTTCGTCTTCTTCATCCATCTGGAAGCACAGAAAGTAAGTATGTTGGGACAAATCATTAAGAAAACACATCATTAACAAACATTCATTAATTAGTGTAATAATTAGTACATTGGTAGAAAAATTTCTAATCTTGTATGCTCGACTTGTCGGTATATGAAATTGGATTGGTACACGTTAATTTGTTGTGACCTATTTGTTTACACCAACCACACTTGTGCAATTTCAGAGCTTCACCAACACTTGGAATCCTCTTTTTCTTCGGTCGACCAACTCTTTTGACTACTTTCGGAGGTAAAACAGTCATATGTACGTAGTCTTCGCTTGTCTTCCAATCTGGCTGATTCCCAACTGGGTAGACGGCCTCCACATATGCAGCCAACAAACATTCATTAGTGTAATAATTAGCACATAAACTATAAACATCTATATTACGATCTCGTGCTGCAGCAATGGCATGTGAGCATGGTAGTTGCTCAGCTTGAAACTCCTTGCAAGTGCATTCTTTAGTCTGAAGATTTACGACCTCCTCCTTATCTAAATCTTTGACATGAAATTGTAATAGTCAATTGGGTTGACCTTCATTGTCAAAGCTCCTTCTTGTTTCTTTTGAATAACTAACTCTGCCCATTTGGTCAATGTAGACGTCACTTTAATGCCTTCTTCTCGACGCTCCCAAAACCAACGTTGTAGCAAAGCTCGAACATTTTCAAGGAATGAAGCAATAGGCAAATCTCTAGATTCTTTCAGTATAGAATTCATGGACTCTGCTATATTTGTGTCATCATGTTATATCGTCTTCCTGGGCAGTGAACACGAAACCACCGTGCTATTCCAACATCATTTAAATATTTCCCTGAACCATTAGGAAATGCAAGAAGATGTCTCCACACTTCTACAAACGTTGATTCACGATATGTTCTCGATGCATTATAAAACAAAGTAGCAACCGTGTCATTCTTATATTTATCATGCAAATTTTGACTCAAATGTTGGACACAAAGGTCGTGGAATGCAAAGGGGAAAACTGATAAAATACCCTTGGAGAAGCATGTTTTCCGATCTTTCACAAAGCTTAGATTAGGCACCTCCCCTATTGCACCTTTCAATTTTTCTAAGAACCACTGTATTGAGTCATCGGTTTCTCTATCAACTACTCCAAAGGCTAGAGGATAGATCTGATTGTTACCATCTAAGCAAACGGCCACTATCAACTGATCTCGATATTTGTTCTTAAAAAATATTCCGTCCATGACTATGACCGGTCTAATGCAATTTGAGAATCCTCTAACACATGCACCAACAGCCATAAAAAGATATTTAAAGAAACGATCATCTTCGAGTTCCATGTGAAATATTGTACCTGGATTTGTAAATTTGAGTGCTTCACCATATCTACTCAAAAGATTATATGACTCTTCAGGAGACCCTCGCACTCGTTCATACGCATTTTCTCTGGCATGCCATGCTTTCTCATAACTCATATTTATGTCATAGTCTTGCCTCATGTCTTCTATGATATCACGTGGTTTGTATATGCAACCGTCTCCCTTGAATTTGGACTTTATTCATTCTCCAACAACCCAAGATTTTGCTTGCCTATGGTTACAATTCAAAAACTCAAGAGAACATGAATGAACTTTCACATACTTTTTAATCTTGAATATATTTGAATCCTTCAGTCTAACCGCTCGCAATCTCCAACCACACTTCTTATCGATGCATCTAACGAAAAGAACCTCTTTTGTAGACTTTTTAACTACAAACTGAAAAAAAATTCATTGCCAACACACTTAATCTCATTGACAAATCTCTCTTGCAAAAAAAGATTTTTCCTACATCCAACTCTTCACTTGTAGAGCTTTCTTCGAACCACCCACTTCCTTTTGTCTTCAACTTCCAACTACACGACCTGTAGTCAACTTTACCTTTTCCTTTGCAATCTTTTGTAGGAGCATCTCTTTGTTCTGGGATGTCAAACAATTCATTGTACATCTCAACTGACTCCCATGTAAAATTATCATCTTTTGAATGATATGACTCATATGATTCCCATATAGCCGAATTGGTCATTATCATGTTATCACATAAGCCAACCTGAACTTCACCAATATCAACTTCATTCTCATCCAATTGGAGGATGAGGGTTTAAATTTTGAACTTGGTTGCTCCCAGATACTGAATTGTAATCTTTGTTTAACACTTTCATGCTTCGGTTGCTCGTAGGCTCAAATGATAGGTATAGGGGGACCTTCAATGGATTTTCACTAAAAATATAAAACTTCAAATCACGGTCATTGCTTAACTCAAATGGAGGAGCATCCTTTTCCCCTTTGATCTCATATATACATCTTATCTTTATATCGAACTTTGTAGGGTCAACTTCTGCAAGGTCATATAATTCATACTGTAAATCTTTGTGCGTTATTTTTTTAGGGACAACAATGCCTTTTAACACTCCTCCTTCATATTTTCTTCGTCCCTCATCCCATGCACCATCGTAACGCACTAAAATCCGAACATGTGCCATCTTTAAACTACCTTAAGTAGTTTTGTATCTTCAAAAATTGATTTGAACTTAAGAACCTACAAGATGCGTGCAAGATGTAAAGAAATAACAAAAATAACTGCAAGATGTGTGCGGGCCTAAGAGAGTTACTAAACATGCAAAGAATAGCTCTAAATGGATTAGGAGGTGTACCAAGTTGATTTTGAAATAAATAGTGAAAGTTTGGAACGTGCGAGATACGTGCGAAATAAAGCATGAGGGCCTAAGAGAGTTACTAAACATGCAAAGAATAGCTCTAAATGGATTAGGAGGTGTACCAAGTTGATTTTGAAATACATAGTGAAAGTTTGGAACGTGCAAGATACGTGCGAGATACGTGCGAGATAAAAAAAAATACGTGGGAGATAAAAAAAAAAACCTTCATTCCTTCTATTCCTATTGCTTACTCCTCCTCTATTTGATCCAACTAAATCCTCATCCTCTAGTTCAATTCATTTTTCACTACCCATTGAACTTTCTAAGAACCTAAAACCAAACTTTGACTAAACTAATTTATGGCAAATAAATCTAATTTCAAAAACCAGACAATTACGGATGAAAATAGCACCAAATACCCCAACCAAACATTTACTTACAGCAAATAAATTGAAAATCGGTTAGACATGAAACTCACCCAAATAAGAGAAAACGCTCGAAGTTGATTGAATGGTTCGAAGAGGAGCGACGAAATGCACTGGACAACGACCGACGAAGGGCAAGCGACGAAGGCCAAGCGACGATGGGCGGAGTAGGTTCAGGTGTTCTATGCGAAAGAAAAGAGAAGGGAAAGAGAGCTATACGCGAAAGAGAAGGAATTGATCGTGGAGAGAAGGGAAAGCAAACGTGGAAGAGGGAAAGGAAAAGAAGGGCATTTTTGTCCATTCACACCCAAATTGTCCTAAAAGTCTTTCTTTTGAAAACTTGTCCCAAAATTCATTTAAACCTCTTTTTTTAACCTATTTTTGGCAATTTCCCTTTTTTATTGTAGATCCTGATAATTTCAAAAGCTACACACCCTAAAGATTTCTATTGGTTTGTGATACTTTCAAATTTGTAACGATTTAGTTCCTTAATGTAATAAAAATATATTGAGCATTTAATTAGTTCATTAGTTTACTTATACAAGAATTCTTATTAAATATTAACACTAATTTCTATGCTATGAATTGAATTGTTATATAGTAAAATTCATATACTAATGATTTGTTCTAAATACTTATGAACACTATTTTCACTTAGTACACATGGAAAGTCAATTCAAATTAACATGTCTAAATACATATTTTAATGAAAGTTGGGGATTAAAAATAATTTTTAAGCCAGGAAGATAGAAAAGTGGACATAGAGCAATATAAGATGTCAACCCTATGCATGCCCTCTTTCGAAGGATATGGTCTCGTGCCTTCTTTTGAGTTTTCTTCTATTGTCTTGACCTACACAGTCTCACTTTAATCTGTAATTCGTGTATATTATAGGAAACAAGTATTTGGACAATTCCTCCTCTTATTAGGGATAGCTTCTCTATGGTATTATTCCTATTTCATATACGGAACATTGCCTTAGAAAATTGTATATTGCTCTTTTGTTATTACTCTTCGAATATAGACCATTTAGAAAATTGTATATTACCTTAATCTTGATTCCTTTTAGGTTGTTTGACTTGTGCATGTCCGTGAGACCCTACTATATTGTTGTGATGTTATCTACTTCTTTAGATTGGCTCTACTGTTGGTGGTACTTATTTTAGCTCATGAACCGGAGATAGAGAATGCAGAATGCAAGTTTATTTGAAGCCAAGTATCATCCAAGTTCATTGAGTTTCAAGCTTCTTTAGTTAAGTTTGTGTTTCTTGAACTAGAATTGTAGTCTTGTGATTTTTGGAATAGCATAGTTGGATTAGTTTTTTAATTTTGGAATTATCATATTAGGTTGGGGTCGATAGAAGTAATGTTTTGTATATGAAAATATCGAACAAATATGTAAAGTTTTCAAAATGTTCATATATATACGGTGAAATGTTAATATATGTTAAAGTTTTGGAATTGTCCTCGTGTATATATTTATGTTCGAGTTTTTGAAACTATATTTGATGATATTGTCATTTATATATATTTATGAAACTATTGTTGGATCACTATACAGGACAATGGGAGCAAAATATAATTGGATTACAATTTAAAAAAAAAAAATTGGAACATGCTTGATGATTTTAAAATGTCATAAAGAAGTATATTCTTGATGGTTTTTCAATGTCATAAACAATCAATTTCTTAACGGTTATTAAATGTCATGAAAACTCACAACTGTCATGAAAATTTGTGTACTTGACATTTATAAAACGTCAACGTTCACTATTCTTGACGTTTATATCAACCGTCGAAAACTTCGACTTTCTTGACACTTGCTTCAATGACGGTTTTAAAACGATCAAGAATAATAATTCTTGACAATTTAAAAACATCAAGAGAGTCTATTTTTATAGTAGTGGTAAAAGTTTCTCTCAATTAATTAAAAATGAGAATGAGTATTTTTAGCAAATCTTTCTAATCATTGAACAAATAATAGCATTCAATTCAATTTCGATTCACAGCGACCAAGAAATTACTTAACTTTAACTAACGAATGGTAATTGTATCAACATTCATAATAAACTTATTAAATGCACTTTCTTTTTAGTGGTTTCCATGCATACTTTAAGTTTGCACTAAGATTTTATGTTTAAATAATTTGGCATTCAAAAGTAAAGAAAAGTCTCAATATAAAGAATGATTAATTAATTGAATTTAAATCGAATAATTTAAGAAAATATTAAAAGGAAAGACATGTTTAAAATCAAATCAAGTCAATTAATCTTGTTTCAAAATTTATGTTTATACAGAGCCATTAGAAATTAAAGAAAGTTTCATACTATCATTAAAACAAGAACTCATGCAAAAACAAGATCGATTTAGATTGAAATCGATGCAATTAAAAACATAATTCTCAAGAAAAATTAATTAGAAACTCATTACCAAGAAGGTACTTTTAATTCCTCTTTGATATTGGATTAGCTTCAAGAGCTACTTGGAACAAAAGATATATCTTCAATAGATTGAAAGAGATAATTTTATTGATGAATTTGGAGAGAATTTACAAGAATGAAGTGCCCTAACTAATGGCAATTTTTTGTGAAAGTTGAATTATTAGAAAATATACAAAAGAAAATGGAATGAATAGGCATATGGGGAAGAGACACATAGACGGACGTGGCTGATGGAGCTCAAAAGTTTGTATCGACACGATGCTACAGTTGGGCGCTGCGACACTTCATATGTGAACGTGACGCTGATGCTTGGCATGGCAACATTGAGTTGGGTGTTGCGATGCTGTGAATTAAAGAGCTCTTAGTTCTAAGGTGTCGTGGCACGTTGTCGCGGAGATATAGGCAACATCGGTGAGCTTGAAATTATAACCTTGTCACTAATTTTCGTTAGGATCGTTTTTGCTCATTTAGCTCGAAGTCGTTTTTGTTTAGTTGGAGTCATTGACTTCCCTAAATCAATATTTCCCACAAAATAAGGGAATTGATGCATAAGTATGAGGAGCTTGAAATTTTTAGTTTAGAAAACCTAGCACTTTTATGGCGCTATCAAACACGTCAACTTAGCTCTTGGTCGTTCAGAGCAAGGAAGACAAAATATGAAATCAAAAACTCAAGCATCAAGCAAGAAAAGTCATGCATCATTTATAAAAAGTAGAGTTATTTAATCATGTACATAATGGCAATGTTCTTAAAAGTTTCTAAATACGAAACTCAAGTTTTAACGGTCTTCTAGGCTTATACATGTGATCCTTTTAAACATTCCAAGAAGCAAACACTCAATTTGGAAGCATTTTAAAAGAATTTTGTTCAAGTAAAATCATGCATGAGCGGATGCTTTTGCTTTGCTTCCATTTTTTTTTTCGGTTTTACTTTTCTCTATTTTAGGATTAACTTAAAAGCAAGATGGGATAATTGACTTTTCGAGGTGATAACAAAAATACAAGTATGACTATTCTTTTCTAAGAATTAAAGGTTCAATATTACTTGGCGAAGTATTAAAAAATGCATGAGATGACAAGAGAAAATTTTTTCAGTGCTCTTTTTCTACTTAAGTTCATGCAAGCTGAAAAGATTATCGTTAACCATCATTGTAAACAACTAAGCAACAAGAGAACATTTATTTGACTTTTTCTTTTTCCAATCATGCATAACAACAATGCTTTTTATTCAAGCATTCTATCTTTCATCAAACCACAAACTTGAGCTCAGATGCTCTAAGGGCATCCAAATATGTGTGAATTCTTCGTGAAAGAAAGACCTAATCAAGATCATGTGAAGCATAAATTTTAAAATTTGGTAAAAAATGCATAATATGCAAGCACGGATGTAAACAAGCTAAACCAAACCCAATGACCCCCAACATTCAAAGTATGTTTTGTCCTCAAAGCATGAGATTTAACATAAAATCACGTGAACAAACAAGGGAAATGTGATTCTACCTTTGGCTTTGAGCAGGTGCGTTTAGGTTGAGCTTGAGTTGACATCCAAGAACTTAATTTCCCTTTTTCTTTATTTCTCCCTATACATCAAATGATACTTTTTCTCAATTATTTGCAAACTAAAAACTAAAAAGCATTTGAAAACTAAAAAATCAGAAGAATGTAAAAATCTAAACTACGAAAGCAAGTAAATTTGAGGCCTGATTATCTCCATGTAGCGCAAATTTTTAAGGAAGGTTTCTCAATTGTATTTTCTTTCTGAATCAACTTGGGTCGATCATGATTGACTTTGTTCCTCCATTCATCTTTATTGTACTTGTTTCTCTATGCTAATGAATGTATGTGAAATGAGTAGTAGTTGTAGGAAGAGAATTCTCTTTATCTAAGTACAAGTGTGTGAGGAATTGTAAAAGGGAGAGACTCAAGTTCTATCCCTAGTTCCCGTAAAGATAATAAAAAATTTTATTAAAAGAATAATCGTGACTAAAAGCATGGTCAACGAGAAGGACGTGATCATCAACAAATCACAATGAATTTACAATAACATTAAGAGCATGATCACTATCCAAATTGCCATCAATTACCATTGGCTTATCAATATAGGCACAAAATTTCCATCAACAATTTTTAAATTAACAACTTTTCCATAATCCTAATTAGACTCAAAATTTTCATTAAAATCATCAAGAGAAGAAACAAAACCATAACCAAAATTTAAGCCATCATCGCTAAACATAAAGTTCTCATATTCAATCAAAACTAATCTTTTATGTCTGTTTAACAATGACACTTTATACGTTCAATATTAGTTTACAACATACATCAAAGATCATGTTATAAAAGATCTATAATGTCGGCTATCTTTAATGTTATAGATTACAACATTTGAATGCCAATTATCTTCAATATCAGTCTCCCATCTTTAAATAGACACTAAACATCACCTTCAATATGGGTTTTCATATGTTTTTTTGTTAGTAGGTGTCTAATATTAAATGTATGCCATCATTTATTATCAAAATATAAAAAATATATAAACAATTTTTTTTTTTTTTTTTTTTTTTGCTTTTGCACGTACAAATTACTAACATCAATATTTATCTTTTAACCTAGACATATACAAAATAATATCTTAATTACTTTTATATATACAACAACTTCCAACAAACACAAAAATTAGTTGATAACCAACAAAGAAAGTGAGAAGTTACTTAAGTAAGTAACCTATTACCAAGTTACATTGATCATCCTCTGCGGAAAAAAGAGTTACATTAATCAATATATACACAGCTATAAAGTCTAAAAAATTGAGAGACTTGTGTGTCTACTTTAGAGGGTTAGAAATTAGTCCAAAATCTACTATATAAATCTTATGTCATCCGAATTAGTTCAAACCTATAACCAACTAACTTTTCTCAAATAAAAAATTTTCAAAGTTTTATAAGCTAATATGCAATGTCATAATTAATTTATGTAAACATAGTAACACATATAAATCTTACCAAGATGTTGGGTCCTAGTTGGAAAATGATTGAAGAAGTTCAAAACGAAAAAACAGAAGTTTCAAGTGTAAGGACAATCATATGATGACTACGAATACTCGAACTCAAATTGTTTGGCTAGAATGCACAAGAACAATTCCTATTAAAAAAATAAACCAACATATTCAAAAGACTAAATCTTATCTTTCAACTTGTTAGCTCTTAAGCGGTCAGTTGTAGGATAATAAAAAACAAGACCAACATTTTTTACTTTAATACGTGCTTAAAGAAATACACCTCAAAAAACATTCAAACAACGTTCTTCTCTCAACATATATTACTACCAAATCTTCATAACATTAATACTCAAACCAACTACTTAAACAGATTTGACAACCACAGAAAAAGTTTCGAACTTAAACTAATAAGAATTAAAACATAATAAACTAACTAAAACTCATACAAAATCAAGTATAATACAACTAGAAACCAATTTGAATTTAAATATAACATGATTATATGAAATAGTTACATATCGAAGCATTTCAGAATGTTATATACAATTAAAGAATACAAGGGTAATGGAAGCTTATTCATTATCTCCACAAATTTGAGAGCACACTAACTAAAATAAAACATTTGAAATACATATCCAAAATTAAGCATGACCAAAATAGTATTTTAATCGAGATATAGTCATACTACAACAAAGCCTACATTTGTTGGAGTGAGAATCTCAACACGCTCATCAATCAATTCGCTATTGATCTCATCATATTCATCAAGAAAATCATGCTTCTCAACATAAATCAAATTCGAAGGAGTCATCATTTTTATCATTAGAATCTCATGCTTCATCAATAGAATTAGGGACTTCAAGAAAGTACAAAGACAAATTTTCTACAAAAAAATTATATCGCATCTTTAATATCGAAAGAAATAACATCACCATCGAATTCTACATGGAGAGAACCCTTATCAACATTGAGGCCCAATAAAGAAGGTTAAGGTGAGTTGCTACACATGAGGCAAGCAAGATAAGCGTTAGAAGTTGTGCTAGGCGTGGAAGGCCTAAAGTTTATGTTTTTAAGCAAGTTGTAAAGAAAGAATGTTAATTGTATTATAAAACGGATATTGTTAAGTTAATAAAAAAGAAGTTGATAGTTACACTCCATTGCGTTGTGTTTATCAAAGTTAAGTTGAACTAAGCATTAAAGATGAGTTTCAAGACAAATTAAGATTGGTTGTTAAAATAATTCCGCTTACTAGGCATTCAGCGTACTATCGCGTAGGGAGATACGCGTTGAGTGTTCAGGCGGCACGTCTCCACATGGTCATGTAAAGAGATATTTGGGGTGGGACGTGATATTTAGAACATAAATTCAACCAAGGAACTTTGTGGTCAATTGTGACCAGTGTCAAAGGATTAGAAATATCTTCCATCACAACAAAATGTCGCAAAAACCCATCTTAGAGTTGGAGCCATTTGATGTCTGGGGAATTGATTTCACGGGACCCTTTTCACATTCTGGTGGCCATATCTACATCTTGCTAGTCATTGACTATGTATTCAAATGGGTTGAGGTCATCTCCTATACAAAAAACGATGCGATGACAGCGAGTAAATTTCTGAAAAAGTATATCCATGCAACTTGGGACTCTGCAAGCTCTCATAAGTGACTAGGGTTTCCATTTCATCAATCACATCTAATGGAAAAACAAGCATGGCAGTGAAAGAGAATTGATACGGAACACTCTAATTTCATCTAATTAACATGAAACTGAAAAATAGAAAAACATAATTCAAGAACACTAATCTTAGAACTTGAAATTCTCCTTCGTTTATTGATTGTTTTTGTTGATTCCCAGCCGTAGACGACCACAAAAGTCTTTTCTATCATTCTATAGCTTTAGAATACGATTGTGGGACTGAATCGGTGATCAATTTTATAAGTTTTTTAAACAAAATGAAAATGTGAAAATTTGCCCAAAAAGACTTCAAATTTCTCTTAAATATCTTCACCGGGATTGCCTCTCTCCATTGAACAACATCTTCAACATATATATAAGTAAATTATGAAAAGAATTTTGAAGAAGTCCAACAGGTGGAAGAGGTGAAAATTGTATCTCATGAAGAAAACAAATCGAATTTCAAATTTGAAGAAATTTCATTTTTAAATTGATTTTCTAAAAATCAATTTTTCATTAATTATTATATTAATTAATCTAATTAATTAATATTAATAAAATAATATTAAATCAAATCACAATCAATCCAATTGAATCAATTCAAATCTCTATTTGAATTTACCGATATTTAAATCTTATTTAAATAAATTTTATTTTTCAAAAAAATTGTTAATAATATCTAATATTTTTAATGAAATTCATTCCAACCATTTTCAATTTTTTGATCACCATATTCTATAATTTTATTACCGTAATGAGCTAGTAGAGGGACCTAGTGGACCTATAGATCATGGCTCCAACGATCCGAGAATAGCTAACTAAACTCATTTAAACCAAGTTAATCAACATTCGTTAACTAATGGGTCATTTCATTAAAGTCCCGTAGTTGCACTCCGCTCACTATAAATATATTTACTCGCTGTCATCGAGTGCGACTTGATGGACATGAGTCAGAACGTGCACAACACCTCTTGAGGCGACCTAAGAATCCAAGAGCCTCTCGTAGTGAGTTGTACGGAAGGGATGAAGAGGAGGCTTTTGGTGGGTTGAGTGATTTAGACCGCACAAAGACACAATAAGAAGAGAAGCCAAGGTGAATTAGCCACCTAGAAGTATGTGGTCCTAAAGCATGGAAAGGGCAATTTGTTGTTGGGAAGAGAAGGAGATATGAAGGATGGTGTTAGTACGCGCCCTGACAAAGTAAAGGTGGAGATTAATGATGATAAGGATGTTGTTTTCGTTCTCCCCTTATTGGAGGAGAGGTGAGTGAAAAGAAGGTTGAGAGAAGAAAAAAAAGCAAAAGAATGAGCTCTAAAACAACAGGGGTCGGAGTTCGCAAAATCTACCCGCCTAATCATAGAAAGAATAGCTAAAGCACAAAAAGAGCTGTCAAGTATGAAGGATAAAGCATTAGGCTTCAAGACTACAATGGCGGAAAAACATGAACTCCATAAGAAGAGGAGAGAAACTTTGTGAGGTGCTGGAGGTTATGGAGCAAGACGATGATTTGGCGAAGGAGCTTGATTGCGAGGTTAAGGCAACAAGCTCAATTAAGGAAGATTCTAGGCAGCCACTCAAGAAAATCATGAAAAATAACACTGTCAACCAAGAGAAGAAGAAGAGCAAGGTTGGTCCTTCTAGACCTCTTGAAGACGAGAAAGGTGACGAAGGGAGTTCAGCACCTAAGGCGAACATCGCCAAGGAGGTGAAAAGTGAGAGGGTCTTTTCCTTTCAATGAGACCCTTCCTAAATTTTTAGGGATGCGTATCAAGACATTTGAATGGAAAATATTTTTTAAGGGGGTAACACAAATGCGGTTAGATGTGGTGAAGTAGTTTTACAATGCAGCCCGCCATCCATCCAACTATTATGTGTTAGTGGAAGGAAAGCACTATTACTTTGATGCCAAGGTCATATATAAGCTTTATGATTTGCCCGTGGGAGAAGAGACACCAGGACAAGAGTTAATTTAGAACACCCTAAAGAGACATGCCAAGGAGGAAGCATTGAAGAAGATTGCATGGCCTGGGGCAGAATGGAAAGTCACACCCACAGAGCGGTATCAACTTTACCCACACCAACTAACTATTGAGGCCAATGTGTGGCTCTTCTTCATAAAAAAGAAGTTAATATCAATATATCACGGTAGCACCATCCTATTCAACTACGCGATTTTGATATATTGCATTGTGAAAAATGTCCTAATGAATGTGGGCGTCATCATCAGAGATCACGTCCTCTCTTGGATGGATATACCAAAATGTGTCATGTTATTTCCTTTAACGGGAGGCGTTACTTCTGAAAGCGATTTTTGAACTCCCAAACTTACCTCAAGCACCAGTTCCAGGAGGCATATGTTCTAATGTAGTCCTCAATTGCATCATCACCCTCCTCTACAAGGAGAAGGGCGCTCCTAAAGAAGAAAATGAAAGAACATCGTCTATTTTACTCCATAAGAAGAGAAAAGTCCTTGATGGCGTGTCTAACTTGAAACCAAAAGAAAAGAAACAAAAACCAAAAGTGACCATTAACCCAAAGCCATTCTCATCCTTCCCCCCAAAATCCAAATCATTAATCCTTCCCCGCCTTCAAAATTCCAAACTCTCTCGTCTCCTCCACCAACATCATCACCTCAACCATCCTAAATCCACTCCCTACCCTCTAATCTCCCAAATCCAAACTTCCTAGTTGACCTAAACCCATGTCGCTTATCCTCCTATCTCTACTACATGTTTCCCCCAATGCGTCCACCCGCATCATCATACCACCACCATCCACCTCGCGACCTAGCCTAAACCAACACCCTTACGTAACCAAAAGGGTATGGTTGGCAAAGAAGAATTCTTCAAGGTTGAGGAACACCTGCCACATGATCTTGCTACTTCATTATTTATTATCAATCTTTTTAAGGAGGAGGACGTGCTTACTACGACCACAATCACTAGAAAAACCTATTGTTTCGCTTATACTTGGATAACCAATGGAAAAACTTGTACACAACAAGGACTTATCTTTAATGCGATGAATAGAGACATTGGGAGAATGTTGCATGTGATGATCATGTCTAAATGCATAATAAAGAGCTTCACAAGTAGCATTTTGTATGCAATGATTTTGAATCAAGGACACATTATGGCAAATGAAATATAGTTTACCTCGCTAAGTCTGAAGCAACTCAACACCAGTTGAGTCACCGCAAGCAAGAACGAGTCGAAACAAGTTTGAGGACATTTTCGTATTTTTTAGAAGAGGTACATCATGGAGCGTTGACCCTTAGAGCTTGTAAGCCGAGAACTACAAAAACTTAATTTGAGCACCACAACACTCAAACCAAGCATTGCGACGTCGATGCAGAAAATGGGCAAGTGTCGTGGTGCTTTCTCACAACACTGTGGTTTTTCCAACGTTTTGTGAATTAGGCATGCGAGAACATGTGCTATTCCAAGTCCCTTTTTCACTTCATTTATTGAATCACTTAATCATTTGTTAGATCTGCAAGCAAAATTCTCTCAAATTTGTGTAAAAATCATTTCAATCACTTAATAAAATCTTCCATTTTTATTGCAAGAATCGCTTTATTTCTCCATCAATTCTCCTTTGTGTCTTCAACTTCAATGACGAGCTAAGGTAATTCTATGGTAATTGGGTAATTTCAATTCAATTCTATGAGATTCTTTAATTTGTTTAATTTTTCATATCTTATCTTGGGCCCTTCTCCTTTGTTGCTTTTTAATAAAAGATCTTTTATGCATTGGCTTGATCACCCAATAAATTTCGGGTTCAATCTTAACATCTAGAAATGATAAACACATTGTTAAAACTTTAATGTTAATGAATTCGGAATGAATCCTTTATTAATCTTGTTGAGTTTGCCCTTGATTATTTATTTAAGAATGTCCCAACGAATCTTTTTGAAAGACAGTGGCTATCACACTTTAAAAAGTCTGGATTTGAAATTCTTGATCTTAATGTAATTAAATTCGAACATTAAATTTGAAATCCTTATTAATTGAGAGAAAACATTTAACTTTAATTTCTTAAATTCTTGCTTACAATTCAATTGCACATTTATCAAAGATTAAGGCTTCTTTCTTTCTTTTTCTTGTTTTCAATATGTCACAGTTAGATCCCCTCTTATTACTACTGTTCTTTTAGATTCTTGAAATTACTAATTTGTTGATTTCTTCGTTTCAAAAGTGCTTATCAAGAATTCTTTTGGGACATGAACCCAACTTCCAGTATACTACTTGCAATCTTGTTGAGTAAGTTGGGTAAATTTTCTTGAAAGAGCTTTTTCGGTAGAAAATTTGTCATACCCAATTCTTTTGCCTATTGCATGAACTCTTGTTGAAATTAGATTGATATATTACATGCAATAATTACTAGTTCTTGCATATTTTTTATTCTTTAAATGACTTACCTAAAATCATTTTTATCACTCCTAGAGTTGCATCTCAAGCTAGTGTTAATGACCCACTCGGCAAAGGCAAAGTATTGTCGCCTTTGATGTAGCAGGCTAGACCAACTCCTTTGCACCGCCTCATGATGATACCTAGCAAGAGGCCGCAACACAAAGCGAAGAAGAAGACATATTTGATTTCATCGATGCAACAGTCTACAAGCCACTCGATAAGAACTTCGAGCAAATGTTCAACACTCAACAAACCTTACTTGTGTCAAATCTTCCTACGATGATCTCAACAACATGCGCGGGACCTTGTGACATGTCAGCATTCTCTTCAAAGCATGGACACGAACCCTATCCTCCTGAAAGGAAAGCATGAGGCTTTGGAAGGCGAACTAGAGACCATCACGATGAAACAAGACACTACTCCTTCCCTATCAACTCTCACTTTGTTGGTCATATTGCAATCTGATATGATGCGTTGGATGTTAATGCGGCAAGACCAACAGTCTTGGGTGTTGATGAATTATACCCATGCAGTCTTCGTGCAACGCGTGCTTGTTCCGATCATACCGCTAGTGTCACCAACACAAACCAATCTTGATGTCTCGTGATCCACGACTAGAAACATAAATTTTGGGGCATCATGTTTATGTATCTTTTATTGTCTTTTCGTTTATATAACATCTCTTTTGTAATTGTAACAACTTTAATTTCCTATTTGATTCTTTTATATAAAGTTATATTTATGAAAAGGAACGGATCCATAGAATACCAATGATTTCTCAATCAATACCTAACGTAATTAAAGGAACAATAACTTGTATTTCTACAAGTTATTAGGAGTGCTAGACAAACCCAATACAACGTAAACGTCGAAAGTACTGATCATGCCCTACTATAACGTAGTTGTTGGATATTAGAGGAATGAGTAAATTGCTTTGTTATGTTATGATAAATGTGTTTTGATAAGTTTAGTTAATAAGCATGCTTTACTTATTTACCAAAGCTAATCACTCGCTGAGCATTTAATTCACATTTTTCAAATGTTTCCTTTTACTCCCAGGTGGTGATTGTAATCCTAGCTTAAGTATTAGGTTTTCCTAATGTTTATGTTAGACTTCGGTTGTCTTTTGCATACGTGTATCTTGGTTGAGTGTGGAAGTTGTAAGCTTTTCATTAATGTCGTTTGAATTACCTCTTATGTAGTGTTGTGCATAGATATGAAGTTAGCCGTGTCTCTATTCTGTGATTAAAGGCTTTGAGGTTTAAAGTTGCATTAGTTTTCTAAAATAGCATATGTACAATCAAACTCAGTTAGTTTTCGAGCTGGATGGTCAGTGAGTACTGTAACAAAGTCAATACTTGCTGGCTTCACATCTCCTTTTAGAATAGAAAGAGGTTCCTTGGGAAGGAATGTGACATTTACTAAGCCCCTTTCTCCAACAACATTGTTCTCCCTGTGTCCAATATGGATGTTTCTTGATAATTTTTCCTCATCTGGAGGTGGTATTAGATATATTTTGATTGTTTAGAAATACTCAATTGTGCTAGACCATGCGTCTTCAGTTATTTATTTCTCTCTCCTCATGCAACTAAGTATATATTTCTAAAAGGAAAAATTGAATAAAATTGATGAGAAATATTTGTCCCAGCCCTGTGTAAAAGTGGCAACGAAATTCTAGAAAGATGAAAAGGGAAATGACAGTGAAAATGGGGTGGAGAGCGGATAGGAACGAGAGCAGATAAACCTTTTCACTTAAATTATAGTCAAATATCTTTTCACTTAAATTATAGTTAAATATCTATTTGTATCCTTAAACTTCCATATCCAAATTTTATTTGACCAAATCATATAAAATAATTTAAATTAACAAAGCTCTTAATTTTTCCATTTATATATTATAATTATATTTAAAACTTATTAATACATTAATTCTCATATGTGTTACTCTCGAATGTCGATTTTACAAAATGAAAAACTAAAAAAAAGGCACGAATGTTGAAAACTAAAGAAAAGGCACGAATGTTGAAAAACTAAAGAAAAGGCACAAATAGATATTAAAGAAAATTATAAATTTTACACAAATTTTTCATTATGTTAAGTAAGTTGACATACTTGCAAAAGTGCCTAAATTCATTCAATATTAATTCATGCAATTGATAAGACCCCTAAAGAGTTAAAAGTGTATAAATTGATAATTACCTTTAGTTTAAAAGTCATTTCATTATTTAATTTAAAACAATTTTAAAATGGAAGTAAGGATAAGAACCTTTTAAGTCTAATTTTGGGCCCTGAGGGACCAAAATGAAACCTTCAAGCAAATACACCTACTTATTTGTGTTCCTAAATACTTAAATCAGAAAAAATAGTCCAGATGAGGCCATGAAAAGGATTACTTCCTTTCTCTTTGAACAGCACTAATGGCAATTTGGGTGACAAGCACTTCTAAATCTCATCCAGATGATTTTGCCACAACATAATTTTACTTGTCAAAATTTTTATATGTTCATGTATCGTAAGGCACAAAATTACATCCCTTTATGTTAATGAAATAAAACAAAACCATAATTACAAAGGAAAGACAGCACTCACAATTACCTCTATTCAATATACAGTAACAGGTAGAACTACTGTCTCATCAAACCTTTGAAGAAATCAAAGGTCTGTGAGGAGAAAAATAAGGAGAAGCCCAAGTCTGCATTATGGGAGCCTTCATGCGTCCAGATGTAACAATAAATTAATCCTGGTATTGAGTTATAACCTGCAAACGTCATCCTCTCACTTAGGCAACACGTTCAAAGGACAATAAGTACAACAAGTACAATAAGTACAATAAGTACAACAAGTACAATAAGTACAAGAAACTGTGCAACTACTTTGATACAATATTTAGCAAAATTGCACAATCAACAAACAGGGAAGAATTTGAATAAAACTAAACTGAAAATTCTACATCCAAGCTATTAACATTATGACTTCCTCTCCTTTATTTTTGTTATATTGTGCTTGTTTACAGAAACAATCCAAACTTCACTGTGACAAGGAGCAGTCAATGTACATTACATTGAGCACAACTATAATGTTGCACTAATAAAATGCAACAAAAATAAATGTCCAAGGCATAGAAGGACTGAAATCATGGTGCTGGAAGAAATATGAAACACAATACTCAGAGTGCACATTGCTGACTCTAACGTCACAGATGAAACTTAGACAGCTTACCTGAGATATTAAGGGTTTAGCATGCTCCTCCCACTCAGTAGACCACCTACGAGAACCCATTTCTACTATGCTCTTTTTTAGTGAATGCAAAGCATTGCATTCATTGGGAAATCCTCTGAAAAGCATCTGTACAAATCACAATAAATGAATTGCGAGCACCGATCTAGTAAACAAAAACAAAATGGAAATCAAGCTACTATCATATTTATTTCCAGTTTATTGCAACTCCAGAGATTTCTATAGGATATGGTTTTTAAAAAAAAAATTAATCAAAAAACACACATGGGTATATGGTCGATACTTCTATTGTAATTACATTCATTCCGTTTCATACAAATAATGATGATACTTTAACAACATTCATTAATTTTCATATTTTTAACTCACAAGAGAAACACATTGGACATAAGCAATTACCCTGCAATCCTATTCATCATCCTGTTCAACGAAAAAACTCACCAATAGTTCATCTGCTAGCTCTGACGATGATGAAAAGAGGATACCATTTTTCCCTACTTTCACAAGTTCGTCGATGCTAAGAGAAAGAAAACAAAAATGTAGAATTGAAACAAATCACAAGTTAAATGCCTTGAAAATGTCTGTGCTAAATTGAACAAAGGCAAAAGATGTGGAAAAGAGTTTACCATGAGTAGGAAACTGCACAGACAGGAAGTCCACAACCAAACATATCGACAACCTATTAATCAAGATGGCACATTGATCACCTTCAGAAGTAAGCCTATGGCAGAAAATTATTTTCTTCCATGATACTATGACGTATAAGCTTCAACTACAGAATTATTATATACCTTCATCGGAAGGTCTAAGCCTGATGAAGAAGTATGCAAACAAACACCCAGATCTGCTGATCCTGTGCAAATAATGGATACCCATGTATATCGTTATTAGTCTTGTCAGAAAGATAAAATGGGGACGTACAAATCTTAGGTTGTTACAAACTACCGAGAAGTAATGGGTAATCCTCTGCAGACAGCCACATTGTACGAAATGCCACACGCTTAAGGTGTAATTTACTGATCTTATCTTCATACTCTTGTTTGTCAGGCCCTTTACCTTTATAGACAAAGTTGCTAATTTAGAGAAGCCCAATTGGAAGCAGATATTTCAGTAGGTGACAAGCAATTTACCAGTAATGATGAATAATAACCTAGGGAATAAACATTGCTTTTCATCATAGATTTCTTTCCAGACAAATTCGTCAGGAATTGAATCATCCTCATTTAAGAGTGCAGCAACACGCCTATCATACATGACTGCAGCTTCTAAAAGGATATTAAAATCTTCATCTGGTGTCCTGAAAAGACATCACAGGAAGTTAAGGCAGCGATCTCAAGGTTTAAAAAGATATTAAGGAAGTCACCAATACACTGGTTTTACGGTAAAAAGAAGTCCCAAACTTTTCAACTGAATGTTACCATTAGAAATATTCAACTTTTTTCCTAAGAAGCCATTTGAAAAAAAAAATTCTGAAGATCTCAATATCCTGACAGGTTAATATAAACTATCATATTCACTTCAACAGCCAAAAAACACCTAGAAAGAATATTGAAAGTGCAATCATAGAAGAACCTCCAAGAAAAAAAGTGTAAGAAATCATTTTTTTCAAGAATCATTACTAAATTGGGTCAAACTTAAAACCTAACCAGCTTGTGCTGCTCACAACAACTGCAGGTCTGTTTTGCTTCAAGAATATATCCTTCCCCACCAGGCGAGTTAAAAAAGTCTCCTGATGCTCATGACCTAACATTCCTGCACCTACTAACAATAGTGTTAACTTAAATGAACAAAGGAAATTCAAAATTCTCATACATTATATTGGTTATTAAGTTTTTTGTTGAATAAGAAAATGTTACATCCTAAATCTCCAACATACATATTGAAATATAGATCTTACCATAGCTAACACAATCTTGAAGACCAAGAGGTTGAATAATATTATTATGTAGCCTATAAAACAACTAAATGAACAACATACTTAGTTTATATATCTAGACAGAGTGAAACAATAAATACGAACAAAACTTACCTCATGTTTTTCCAGAAGTGAAGCAACGTGAAAAAACTCTGGAGATTGATCATAGAAAACAGTGGCTCTACATAAAGAAAAAAGGGTGGTAAAAAAGAATAAAAATGAACTAATTATTTATAATACTCGAGAATAAATTCTCATGTGGTTCTATTAGATGAAATATGACTTTGTTGCCATCCACCCAGCAGTCCCATCCTCTTACTTGATATCCCAGTTTTCAGCCAATTCATGTTGCATTGCCTTCGTGACACAAAAGGAGCCATCTGCCATCTTCCCAAAATGCTTTTCAATCCTAAGCACACATCAAATCATAATTAGCGAAGAATAAATCACACACTGAATGGACAAAAGAGGGCAGAGAAAAAGTATTCATTACCAACGGTATACAGCAACAAAACTGCTGTTTCTTCCTAGGGATAGGGCAAGCAAAGTATGGCCAAAATTATGCCAATCAATGATAAATGCAGATCGCTTTAGAACGCTAACCCATTTTACAGCGATTAACGTTGGAACAGAAGGAGGATTCTGCTAAAGAAAAACTCACGGATTATGGTACAAATTGAACATAAATAATAAATCTCAATATATACACTGGAAAATCAGATGCTAGCATAAATGCCTTTCACCAAGTCTCATGTGTGAGGTACAACTTCTGAAACATAAAAATAATACTAGTAAAATATGATTGTACACCCTAGTGAACACAGTCGGTCAATCAATGTTTCATCAAAATATCGAAGTGTAAAAGAGGAAACGAGATAAACAATAATCTGCTTATTTGCAGGCAAATAGCCCGAGTCTGGAGTTGTAGCAAGAAACTTTATTACAACTGGAAGCAAATTATTATGCTAGAATAGAAAAGAGGAAGTCAATCCAAATATCATTCTATGAATAGCTTATTCATATGAATGTTAAATTTCAAATTTTTGTTTATAGCAAAACGGAAAAACCCTATGTTTTTTTACTGTAACATCCGCCTTCACGTTGAAAGAGTTGGAAAAGGGGGAGGCGGTGAAATTGAAGAAAGGCAGTTTGATGAGAAGGTAAAGTTGGGTGAAGTTTTGAAAAAGGTGTGTGTTGAGTTTTGAAGGTAGTGATAATGTTTTGAAGGCAGGAAAATCCTGAATAACGAAAATTGGACGCAGAAGGGACAGGTGTGTCTGGAAAGAAATCTATGATGAAAAAGGCGAAGGACACCAAAGAGAATTTAAGCTTTGTTGGAATTGTTGGTCGTGAATGACCCTTCCTGTGCCAAAGTTTGCTTGAAATGTTGTTTAGTTCTAATATATGATTTCAAAGCTTTCTCTAGTAAAGTTTTGATAAATGCAAAAGCAAATTTGGTTTTTGAAAAGCTATGAATTAAAATATGTGTGTTTAAGAGTGCTTTCGAATGTTTAAGTAACAGTTTTACTTGAATGTTTATGATCAAATGGTTATTAAGAAATGGTTATTAAGAAATGGTTTTTAAATCATTGGGTCTGGAACCCGAAATGATAGGTCAAACTTTGTGAGCACGTATGACTGGCCACAAGGCATTGAGTGCGTCCGCCTTTGCTAGAAAAATGATGTGAGATATGTCCACCAAGTCAACTGAATGTGTGGACATTATCCACTTCAACACCTAAGCGTGTTGAGATTGTCCACCTCAGTGGCTGAAAGTGTTGAGTAAGCGTCCACATTCAGAATGTGGACGTGTTGAGGCTATCTGTCTCAGGAAAGTTTTTGGGGTACATGTCTTGTGAAGTCTTGGTCGTGGATAAAAATGGTAGATGCGTTGAAAAGTGTTGTTGAAATTTTTTTCTTGTATGCTTGCTGAAAATGTTTTATTGTTATGTTTTCAAAGGCTGTTTTTTAAAATGTTTTTTCTCCAGGTAGCTAAGAGTTTCAGTCGCCCAACGGAAGTCTGCCTTCGCCGCATATAAGAGTTGCATCCTTACCACTTAGTTATAAACATAGTCTGGACATTCATAGCCAGTTTGTAGTCGTACACTTAATGAAAAGTATCCATTGCACATTTAGGGGAATAGGGTGTGAGAATTGTACTTAGTTTTCTCGGAGGTTGAGCAAAATGCTTGGTATTCATGTTCGTACTAGGCGCTGAAAAATTAATAAAAGTTTGACTTTCTTTTTTTTTTTTAATAGAAACAACTTTCATTGAGAAAAAATGAAAGAATACAAGGGTATAAAAAAAAAATAACAAGTCCAACAAAAAAGAACCCCACTAAAGGAAGGGGATCCAACTAAGATTAAGTTTAGATTCTTTATACATTATTGTTCTTTTGGTTCTTTTATGTTAAGAATTCGTTTGAGAGGTTTGGTCCTCTGCATTGTATGGGAGTTTTACTAGGCGTCAAGTGTCACCTTGCATAGAGGCGTTGGCACTTCCCTCGCCTGTCACATCCCCTCACAGTTCAAGTAGATGAATCGGGAGGGGGTGTGGCATTTACCATCAAGAAACTCCCCATCTCTCTCCTCTAGAGAATGACATATCGTTCAAAAAAAACCAAGAGACATCTTAACGCCCAGAAACCAAAGAGAAAAATATAGCATGTGATGTGAATTTGTTTTAAATACGATGCAATCATGAAGATACATGATAACCTTAATTATTTATTTACCTGCACAATGAAGAAGGCAGGTGAACGAATTCTAACAAGGAACCAAAGAAGCATAAGAAACTGAATGAGTGGCTTGACCAGTAGTGTTACAGGTCGGAATATCCATGGCAGATTTTGAAGGAATTTTGGCCATGGTGTCTGTGATGTACAACAAGAGAAATTGAGGAAGTCCAGTAGAGTAGAAAGAAGGAAAAAAGAAACAAAACAATAAAAACTTCTGCACAAGTACCATGGTATGTATATGAATAGATCTGTGCTCTAGAAGTGCAGAGTGGGGCTGAGAGCCTATTTAGCATCCAAATTCAAAATTAGCATCCCATAAACATGATAAAATAATAAAACTTAAAGATGAATTGAAGACTCATGATCATAAGTTGTAATAAATAATATTAAAAATAGAAGTCTTCTAGATAACATCTTGAATCCACTAGATCAAAACAACTGCAAATGAAAATGTTCCTCGAGAAGGTTGGGTGATAATATGGGAGAATTACCTAAAAAAGAACAAGATAAAGAAGGAAGAAAAATGCTCCCTAATAACATGGAAGTGTGAAAATACAAAAAACATAAAGACGTGAACAAAACATTCTAGATTAACCTATTGTATTAGAAAGCATACCAACCTCCATAAGCAACAATGTCCACCTCCAAATTTGCCTATAATATCAATCAAAAGAACCAAATATAAATCAGAATTGAAAAGGCAAGTTATGAAAACCATCAGACCACTACATGGAGAAAATCATAATTCATGTGTTGTATTTAAAGAACAATTCTTTCTACTTCTGAATTATCTTTTTCTTCTACTTCACAAAAATCAAGGTTCATATACTCCTACAGATCTTAATTAGTGATATTAAAGCCAAACTGATCTTTGTTTAGCTTACCAAATTCATCAAAGGCATATAATTGAGAAATCGAAAGTTTATAAATACAAATATGAGGCAACATAACAATCCAAATAGGCATGAACGCCCAAGGTCAAAAGGAGAAAGGCAAAAAAGAACATCAATTGATATGAATTACAACAAGGAGTGGAACTGCAAAAAGCTTTTTTCAATAGGATACAATGTTATGCCATCTCAAACTTCGAAGTCCAGTAAAATCAAGAAAATCTTTAACGTATCTTTAGAAATCAAAGAAATCACAGATGCCAACAATGAAAAGCTAAATTGAACATATTACACTAATCAAGGGTCAATTGGAAAAATGATCGAATCATACCTGGCAGGCAAGAGAAAGAGCATGATACTGCATACGAGGACTTCGACCAAGATCACCAAGAACGACAACACAAGCTCGACCTCCCTTCCCTTTCCTGCTGGTTTTCTTCATCATTTCCGCTTAAAATTGTAACGATCAATTAGTCAGTTTCCAAAATCCCAATTATGTTAAATTTCTAATGTAATTTTGTTCAAGAAAATCATACCTTAGAAAAGACAATCTAAGAAGCTTTTCTCTGCCCTCTCTCTGGTTGCTACTTGCTAGTAGTTGAAAATTTGGTGCATCAAAACAGCGGCAGCAATCCAATGGGGCAAACAAAAACCAGACCTTAGAGGTGGCGTCAAGATTTATTTTTTAATTATATCAAAGAATTCCAAGTCAACCTCAAATATAAAAAGAAGTAAAGAGATAAAAAGTATGCTTTTTTTGGTTTAGTCAAACTAGAAATCAGATAACTTCTTAGATTCAAAATTACCCTAAAATAAAAATAGTAGTTTGACGGAACTGACAATGGACCTCAATGAAAGTCTCAACCTAAAAAAGTAACTCAAAGGCATCAAACATAAAAGACAACCCACTAGTGAAGCTTCAATCTAAAACAACACGTCAACTAAAGAGAGAACCTCAAACTAACACAATCCAAGAAGAGCGAGAAGTAAAGAAGATGCCTAATCTTTCTCGTGCCTCCTCTTGAGCATTGTCAAATTCATAATAGTCATCCTCATCACTTACAAACAAGTTCTTTTTAAGGAAATGAAGCTTTTCGTTGAAATAATGAAAAGAGGATAACAGTCAAAATCCAAGCAAACAAGACAAAAGAACACAAGTGCAATCCAAGTACATAAAACTATCCTCGAAAAGTAAGCACATTCGAATTTAAACATAAATCTTGTATGCAGAAACTGACAAAATGCTTTGAAAGGGAACACTAGGTGGGTCATTACATAGCAGGGACAAGAAGTATCTTCATCAAGGAGATTGCCAAACTGCATACAGTGTTGCCATGTTCCATTGTTTATGGTTGGTCATCCTCCACTACCTCTACTATCATTAAGTTTTACTAAGCCCAGTCTTATAAAACTAAAAATATAAATTTTAACTTCTAACACCTCTGTTTTCTCCCAAGGATTTTAACTTCCAACACTTCGACTTGGGAACAAAGGATTTGAAGCAATAGATCCACCACGGTGCATGTGAGAAATTCATTGGCATAACACAAATAAGTACAGCACACAACCCTACGAGTTGAAAGGAGTCTAAAAGTGGTATTTCTTGAGTAAATATGTATAATTGGCATGTTTAAAGAATCAGGAGATGTTTATGATGTCATAGAAACAACACTCTTGATGTACATAATCTTCAATGGGTTTCATTTGATCTACAATAAAATTCAGCATCATAAAAATCTGCTTGGAATCGCCATGTGTTTTATCATGGGCCATAAATCGATGAAGGATTCCATATACTTCAATGAAACTAAAACCGGGAGACTTTTTCATTCCCTTCCTTTCCATAGCTTCTCTCATATTTTTGGCATCATCCCAACGCTTATCAGCAGCATATATGTTGGATAAGCCAACATATCTACCATCATGATTTGGATCTAACTCAACAAGCCTCCTTCCTACTACTTTTGCAATATCCAGTTTTCCATGTTTCATACAGCCACTAAGGAGCGCGCCTAACATGGAAGATGTTGGTTGGACAGGCATTTGACACAAGAATTGGTATGCCTCAGATACCTGACCAGCTCTTGATAAGACATCTACCATACAAGCATAATGCTCAACCTTTGGAAACATACCATGTTTACGAAGGCAATCAAAGAAATACCAAGCCTCTTCCACCAGTCCCCCATGAGCACAACAACTTAACAAGCACAAGTATGTGATCTCATCCGGCACAATCCCAACCATTTGCATCTTGCAAAACAAGTCCAGAGACTCTTTAATCAACCCATGTGTTGCCAAACCTCCAATTATAGCATTCCAGATTAGAACATCAGCCTCTTGTAGTGAACATGCACGAAACACGGTCAAAGCTTCATGTATTGCACCACATTTGGCATACATGTCCACTAGAGATGTCTGCAGCACAATTGTCAACGGCAACTCATTCTCAACTATATAACGGTGCATCATCCTCCCACGTTCAAGGGCACCTAAATGGGCACAAGCACACAAAACACTCACCAAAGTCACCTCATTTGCCATGGGTCCAACAAAGCTCATGCGCTCAAAAAGGGCCATGGCCTCCCCATATACCCCGCCTTTAACATACCCATCAATCAAAGAGCTCCATGACACAACATCCCTCTCGGGCATTAAACTAAACACCTCCCTAGCCATATTCAAATTCCCACATTTGGCATACCCATCCAACATGGCATTCCAAGTCACCAAATTCTTTGTTGCCATTTCATCAAACACCTTGCGTGCAGATGCAATATCTCTACAAGAGGCATACATGTGAATCAATGAATTCTGTATGAATTTGTCAATCTCATGCCCAGACTTCACAATATGAACATGCAATGCCATCCCAAGCTCCTGATTCAACAATTTAGAAGTCGCCTTCACCAGAAAAGGGTATGTCAGATAATTAGGGGAGACCCCATTTTGCAGCATTTTGATGAAGACGGTGATTGAAGGATTTGGATTTTTGGTATTTGAGAACCCCCTTATGAGAGTGTTCCAATTGAAGGTTGTAGGGTTGGGAAGATTCAATATCAGCTTATACGAGTAATCAAGATCCCTAGCAGGGGAGAGCGCAGAGAACAAGAGAAGTTTGGATTTGATTATTTCGTCTTGAGAGATGCCTAAAGTGAAAAGTAGAGCATGGATTCTCTTGAGTTCAAACATTGATTTGCATCCATCGAGAAGTGAGATTAGATTTTGATTCAGAAAGGCGATTTTGCGGAAGGAAGTTGCATTCATCATTGGATTAAAGCATTTGACGCTGCAACATATCAATCTCTTTCAATTGACTAACATCTCAATCATATAAAACATGCCAAAAACAATAGAGGTGACTAATAGACCATATAAACTATAAAAGGTGAGAAAAATAAAGATGTTTGCAATCTTCAACATTTAAGATGGAAGAACTATGACCATGTGCAACTTAAAAAAATTGAAAATGACTCGAAATAAATCGTACACCAAAAAGAGCTAATGATAGATGGTTTTTGACTCAAACTTTGACCCGGCCGCTAGAGTGGACAAACTAATGCATACAGCATAAGCATAAACTCAAACTTTGCTTTCTAGACCATGTTTCCAGCCCAACAACCACAAACATGTTTTTGATTTTTACATGAAAATCATACTTCCGTATAGTTTCATAAAATCCCAACATAACTAAGAGCCTTAAAACTAATTGAACCCTCTATTTTAGACTCAAGAGATTGCAAGGACTGAACTAATTTACAAGTAGATTGCAAGGACTAAACTAATTTACGGCACTTGTTAAAAACTGTTTGAATATGTCCGATATCAGTCCAACAATACAACATAAGAATTCTAAAAAGAGTACAACTGAGTCTTACCAAAACGACTCAAACCCTGGGTTGGTTGGTGATCGAATTAGCTTTAAATTTCACATCATGTAGTGGGTAATGTAAAACAGAGGTCGATTGAAGGAAGGTGGGTTAGAGATGAAACTCACCCAAATAAGAGAAAAACGTTGTGAAAGGTGATTGAATTGGTTCGAACTCGCAAATTAAACCTCCTTAAACTATGAGCGATCCGATCTGAAGCCGAACGGACAATGAGTAGCTTTCAAAAAAGTCATTTTCTAGCTTGAACCACTGATGAGCATCGGAGTCGCTTGGGTTTGAAGCCACACCCGCCGTAGATCATGTCGGGGGCGTGATCTGCACGTCTTTGGAGCGTGGGTCTCGCGTCAACTCGCTTGGCTGAAGCTGCTGCCACCCGTCTCCGGAGAAGGAAGAGAAACGGAGGGACAGATCGAGGGAGAAGAGGATAGCGGCGGTGGCAGTCTAAGGAAACTAAATATATATTAACGTTTTCAAGGAAATTTATAATATATATAAAAGCTTCCATACTAACAAATCTATATCACTCTTTTGTTTTTATAGTAAATTTATTTTTAAATTTTTTAATATATATAATTATTTAACGTCCACCCTTCCATTGAGTAGAATTAAAGTAGGTAGGATTTGAAGAGTTGAAATGCAAATAGTTTTTCATTTACATTTTAGAAATTAGCTACAAATTAAATATCTTATTAATTCTAATTAACTATACAAATGTAAAAACTTAAAAGTTGAAAAGCTTTTGTAATATTTTTTTCTACTATATAAAGGTTTCTTTGATTTTTTTCTACAACGTTGTTATTGAGAAATTTGGATTCATCCAATGGATTACGTAATGAGACAAGATCGATAAGTAGATCATTTAGCAAAAATATTATACATGCTGAATAGCAATGAGTGATCAGGTAGGAAAACAAGTTTTTCTTCCATAAATACCATTAAGCCCACCAAATGACAATAGATATCCATTCAAGTTCAAGATAAAACAATTATCCGTTCATTTATGCTTTACAATGACAATTAATAAAGCACAAGAACAAAGTTAGAAGAAAATTTTGAGAAATAACACTTTTTAGCCCACTCTTTTCTTTACATTTTAAAAATAGTATATTATCAGAAAATTCGTAATTTTGTTTTTTCGATGTCAATCTTGGTTGATCTCAACACCAAAATGTTTTATAAATTTTAAAAAACTCTTTCAACATAATTTCTCGATCCATCTCGTCCGAAATCAACACCGAGATTATGTTGTTCTCGATCGAGATGGCCTCAAGAGTTTCTCGAGTTTTAGGACAGGTTACTGATTGTGCTTTGTTATATGTGTTTTTTGTTTTGTAGATGCCTGTAATATTAAAATTTTTCTTAATAATTTTGCCTACAAGCTTTTGTTCCTTGGAAGAGTCGAGAACAACCTTAAAAAAACGAGAATTTAAACTGATCTACATTTTATTTGTGTTAGTTATTTAATGGAGTGTTTATTGTGTGTCTATCAAACAAGTCAACCAACAACTAACTTATATTCTCAAATTTTACCATAAATTCAACTTATCCACCATAAACTTATTAACATATGATGGTGAATCATCAAGACAATGTGAGATCGAGGGATATTTTGAAGAGATAGAATGTAATATTTTGAAACAATAGAAGATCACCACAACAATAGTAAAATGAATTCAAATGAGTCATATCAAACACTAAACCAAATTTGCATCACTCCAAAATTGTTGCAAAGGAGACTAATTAATAAGGTCTTGTATACACGCAATTTCATATTTTTGGTAGCCCGATAATTTGTTAATAATTAAGCATAATGCTAATCAATTAGTTAATTAATATAACATTTTAGGAAGTAATATTAAAATTGGAGATCCAAAAGGGAAAGAAACTAAAAACTAGGAGCAATCTCAAGTCGAAATGAGTACGGTTTATCAATTTTTTAGGCTTTTGCGTTACAATTTTGCACGAGATGAACCGAGATTATCAAGTTTTTAGGCTTTCATGATATAATTTTGTCTGGAATGAACCGAGATCCATAGTTTTTTTGAAAAAATAAAAAAATAAATAAGATTTGAGAAGATTTGAAAATTTGTATTCAATCTTATATCTACCAAAATGCACCAGAAAAACAAAAAAAAAAAAAAAAACAACCAAAACAATTGATAAGTTGGAAAATTTTAATATTTTAGGGAAATCTCCTTGTCGATTTCGACCAAGATTGGATCGAGAAAAACAGTTTTAGAGTTTTTAAAAAAATGTGCTACTTTTAAAAAGTAAAACCAAAATTGTGCTACTTTTGCCCATTTTCAAATTAGAAGTTAAGTGATCATATAATTATTTTAAGGTTTAAATCCTATTTTGGTCCCTAAAGTTTGTATCTTCTTTTCTGAACTTAAAAAAGTGCATATATTAGTTTCGTTAAGATTTTGTTAACTTTTCGATGAATAATGAGGTGGGTTATGTGTATTTAGATGACTAGGTTGCCAAAAAGAATATCATTCGTCTTAATTTTTAATTAAAGGTTATATGTTAAATTGATGTTTTTTAGATAACTAAAACGTAATGGTCTTTAATATTTTGATTGTCACCATTTTAAATCTTTGACATTCTACTTCACTTTATCAACTCATATAATAAATGCAATTCATTCACATACAAAATTTTTAGTGCCTCAAGTTTGGAATATTTTTTTATTTGTTGGGATGCTTTTGTTCTCTTCCTCCCAATTCTTTATTCTTCTTCTTTTTTCAGGACATGTGATTTATCGTGGGAATATTTATCTGCAATTTCATAGAGTCTATTTTATACACGTGTTGTAAATATTTTATTTTTTTAGTTTATTTTACCTTATCATGAATGTTAACACTAATATGTTAGTTTTATTATTATTATTATTCTACTCAATGTCTTCTTCTTATTTGCTTCAAGATTTCAATTTAGAAAAAGTAAATAAGTAAAGGGTGGGGAGTCGAATGTGAGAAATTTAAGTTTTGGAGGAAAAAAGAATAAAATTAATTTTTAATTTTGGTTATTTGATTCAAGTGTGTTGATTATGTTTCTAAGTTAGCATAGAAATTTATAAAATAAATTAGCAAAATGAAATTATTTTTGTTATTTATCAATTTTAATTAATATGATGAATAATCTACTAACCTAATCGTTCAAATATATAAAGACACATCATTATTTCATCGAAGAGTTAACAGAATTCTTTTACGACATGAATCAAAATGATTTTTTTTCCATAAATTCAAGGGTCAAAGTAGATGTTTTAAAAGTTCAGGAACCAAAATAGAATAGTATACAAAGTTTAAGGACCAAAATAGAATTTCAACCTTATATTGATCATCTAATTAGAGAAGATGTTTATTATTCCCTTTCTCTAAAAGTCGTTGCTTTATTTCGTCACCCACATTTCCTCTTGGTGTAACAACCAATATCTTTTCTGAAATTTTATCTCTATCACCAATGTGGTGGAGATGTTATATTTTTAATAGGTTTTGGAGGTTACAATTAGTTATGTAACTGTTAACAGTTTTTTGACTGTAACAGTTTTATAGTTATTTGGTTGTACCAATCTGCTGTAACAATCTTACAGTTTAAGTTTACATCCCCTCTCATTTTTCTTTGACCTCTTGGTAAGTATTTATGATCATTTTTCATAGATAATTTGGTGCAACTTATAAACTCCAAATATATAATAGTTGAAATCAATTTTATACTTATTTGAAGTGATTTAGGTGGTTTTATACATATTTTAGCAAGTTTTTTAGTTTAATTTTTTAATCTCACAAACATTTCAACAACTTCCAAACTTCAAATAAACAATTTTAAATCAAGTATATACTTATTTTCGGTAGTTTATGAGGCCTTTTGGGAGTGTGAAAAGTTAATTGGGAAGATTATTCGAGATTTCGAGGTGTTGACCGATAGTAGATGGACTGACTCCATTAACCAAAAGCAAAACAGAAATAGAGTTTATCTCTTCTCTAATTTAGTGTTTGCCAATTTGTAAGGAAGTATGAATTTGGGAGCTATGTGTGGTTAAACTCTATTTCTGAATCTTATGTGAGTTATGAACTAACTCGTGAGTATTGTTCTTTAGCTTGTATGAGTGAGAGTGATCTAGTTGTTGACCGAATATAATTACCATTTTAGGTACAATGTAGAATGAGGAGTTGGGAATATAACTTTACAACAAATGTTGTTATAGATTACATAAACTATTATAATAGACTTTTTTTTTTAGTGTAAATTGATTTGTTATTTGATATTAACTAGCTATTTTCTAATTGATAATGATATTAACTAGTTATTATCTAATTGTCAATGATTGTCTAGTTGCTCTAATATTAGTTGTCAATGATATTAATTATTATCTAACTACTGGCTTATTAATTGTTATCTAACTACTATATTTGATACTAAGTCAATGATATATATGATTCTTGTTCAATTGTTGCTTGTTGATTGTTATTTGATTGTTATATGATTACTATATGACGTTAGTGTTTGCTATCTGATTGTTGTCTGCTTGCTTACTATTCGATACTGACACTTAATGAAATTGGTTGTTGTTTGATAATGATTACTCTTTGTACTAATTGTTATCTAATTATTCCCTTGTATTGATTATATCAATGATACATTTGATTTCTACCTAATTGTTGCCTAAATATTATTTGATATTATATTAGTTATAATATGATTGTTAATTATGTGGATTGTTATCTAATTGTTGTCTAATTATTATCAATAATACTATACTAAGTAAATTTTCATAAATGTAACAAACTACTAAAATATTTACGGTCTGTGTAACAAAGCCCATAAAACTAGCCATTTTTTAAATATTTCAGGTTTGCCCTCCCATCTTTCTTCTCCCCTCAACTGCGATTTTTTTCTATCGTCTTTCTTCCTTTTCTCTTCTTTTTTTTTCCGTTGTGATTTCTTTCCATCGTCTTTCTTCTTTTTCTCTTATTTTTTTACGTTGTTTAGATTTGGGTTACCAAATCTGATTTCTTTTTGTCGTCTTTTTTCTTTTTCTCTTCTTTTTTTTCGCTGCAATTTCTTTCCATCGTCTTTCTTTTTTTCCTTCTATTTTTTTACGTCGTTTAAATTAGGACAACCAATAAAAGATCGTGTATAAAGAATCTTGAAAAAAATCATTTAGATTAAAGTAGCCAAATCTAAACGATCGTGAATCTAAGGGCCCGTTTGGTAACGTTCTTGTTTCCTGTTTCTTGTTTCTGTTTCCATTTTTTAAGAAACATAAGTGTTTGATAACGTTCCTTGTTTCTCGTTCTCAAAAAAAGTAGAAACGTTTCTCATTTTATAAAGAATTATTGGGAACAAAAAAAAGTAGTTTCTTCTGTTCCGTTTCTCAATTGCTTTTATTGGTTTCCTTTTTCTCAATTTATTTCTATTTGTTTCCTTTTCCTTTTTCTCAATTATTTTTTTTCCTTTCATTTTTCTCAATTATTTTTATTGGCTTTTTTCTTTTTCTCAATTATTTTTATTGGTTTCCTTTTCATTTTTCTCAATTATTTTTATTTCTTTTATTTTCCTTTTTCTCAATTATTTTTATTGGTTCATTTTTCTTTTTTCAATTATTTTTATTGGTTTTCTTTTCCTTTTATCTTCATCGTCTTCTCCAAATAATCATCCTCTTCCTCTTTTACTCATCGTTTTTCTTTGCACACCGTCTTCCTCTTCACCTCTCACCGTCTTTCTCGACAACCCGAACTCTTCCTCTTCGTCGGATCCATAGTTTTTGCCTGATTGTTCCTCTTCGTCGGATCCATAGTTTTCATCTTTCTCTTTGTGCAAATCTGGATTTTCGTTGTGGGTTTTTCTCTAAAGCATCATAGGTTAAGAGTTAAAAGGTTAAATTTTGTTTTGTTTCTTTCAATTCTGAATATTGAAGACATAATAACTTACTTTAAAATTAATATTAAATTCTAGATGTCACGAAATAACGATGAGATTGTAGAAATTGATGGATTAAAAAGAGAAATTGCCTGAGTAAGAGATGATATTGCCAATCAAATTTGGTAACATTTGAAAGATAAATATAATTTTATGTTTATGTTATTATTTTTATTCGTGCATTGATACTTCTTCGTATTAAATGAATAGACTTTTGATAATTTTAGTTGTTATGTTTGATGGATAGACCTATATTTTTGTTTAATGTTTAATTGAAGTAGATGTGAAAAATAAAAAATAAATCTAGAAGAAAATCAATAAACAAGAAACAGTTATCGAACACTTTTTTTGTTTCTGTTTCTTTTTTTTTTCAAGAAACAAAAAATAGAAACAGTTATCAAACGCATTACTGTTTCTTGTTCTAAAAAAAGAAGAAACAGGAAACAGGGAACAAGGAACAAGAAACAAGAAACAGAGAATAGAAACGTTACCAAACGGGCCCTTAAGCTGCCTACATACCTTTTTTATAACATAAGGATCAAGTGATAATGTAGTTCAACTTTTTTTTTTTTTTTTTTGCTATTCACCTTTTAATCTCTTGTGGGCTAAGGAGCACCATGCAGTTTAGGCTCTTGTGATAAGAAGCTTTGTATATTTAACAGCTTTTATTTTTCTCAAGGATTTGTCCATCTCCCTTGTTTTTAGGATCGATGAATATAATAAATTTTGGCTTCACGGTCAAGAAATCTTCTGTATTTATGTCAATAGACAACTTTCTCTTCATGCGTAATGGGACACGACTTTGAATCTTATCGTCATCATTTTCTTCATGAAATGGTTTTGCCTTCAAAGTTTTCATCTCTTTTTTATTTTGATTGTTTGTCATTTTTAGACGATCAAAAGCAGATGTTGAAGGTCGATCTTTCTTTGATGTGGAGATACTTATCCTTTTGATGGTTAAAGTTCGAGTGGAAGTAGACGTTGGACATTGATTTTCTTCTTCTTTTGTGGGCATACTCAATCTTTGAAAGACTGAAGAACGAGTAGTTGAAGGCTTAAAACGATCAAAGATAGAAGTCGTTTGCTTAATTTTATTTGAATTGTCGACTTCTTTAGAAGATGCATAATTGTTGTCGACTTCAACTATGTTGACAGCATGACATGCAGTGACTTCTAATACTTCTTCTGGATGATCCTAAATGAAGCTTCTTGGAAGGAATTCTGTCAAAGTTATCAACTGTCTAGGTTGGAGGAAGTCCTCGTCTTTTCCTTTGGTATGCTTAGGCTACCATAGCTTCTTGTTCCTTCTTCCTTTCTTTTAATGGGAGGTGCTTCCTTTTGCATGCTTTTGATGGAATGATGACTCCTTTTGAATGGAATTTGGTTTTCGACGAGTCATGACTATCCATCTATCACCATCATTCTTAACATGCTCTTCTTTGTTTTGGGAGTCTATCGCCACGATCCTTTGTTAGCATTGGACAACAATAGGCTTGAAAGTCCCAAACTGAATTAAGCTTTTTCTTTGATCATAAAAATGTGTTGGTGGTAGAACACTTGAAGTCGTCTAAGCTACTTCATCAATATCCAGCTCAATCTTCTTTTCACGAGCCAATTTTAGAATTAACTCCTTCAACACGAAACACTTTTCAACAGGGTGACTAATGATCCGATGGTACTTACAGTTGTTAGGATCATCTACTTTCCCTGCTTGTTTCAGTTGTTTGCATTTTGGTAGCTGAATAAGTTGGTTCTCTACCAGCAGCTCTAACATGTCTGCAACATCGGAGTCAAGAAAATGATAAACTTTTTCCTGTCTTTCTTTAAGAGTTGGGTGTCGCTTTTCGTTGCCATCATTCTTTCTTTCAATTTTTCTTTATTTTATTTTAGAGAAAGATTTCAAAGGAGTTACATGAACAACCATAGACTCGTTTATGACACTATTTGCGATCTTTTAGTGTCATCAATTTTATTCTTGTCACTCCTTATTTTTGAAACCAAGAAATCTTTTACTCCCCTGTTGGCAATACTCAATTCCCTATCATGGCATGAGTCGCCAACTCTTCAAATGTGCGGGATTTTATTCCCTGCAGAATATAGAGAAATTCCCAATACATGTCTTGGGTGCACATTTCCATTGTAAAAATTTCGGTGAGCCGATCCTTACAGTCAAGACTCAGAGCTCTCCATCGGTTGATGTAGTCTATGACTGGCTCTCCCTTTCGTTGTCTTGTGTTTGTAAGCTCCATCATGCTGACGATATGTCGAGACTGTAAGAGCGATTGAGAAAGTCCCTCTCAAGCTGCTCCCAATTATCAATGGATTCGAGTTTAAGATTCGTGTACCAGTTGAAGGCATTTCCTTTGAGGGTTCGGACAAACTGTTTGACCAATAAATCTCCTCGCGTACCAGTAGTTTCACATGTTTCTATGAAGTGAGAACCATGTTGTTTTGGGTTTCTTTTTCCATCAAACTGTTGGAACTTGGGAGCCTAATATCCATTCGGCATTTTGAGATTGTCGATCCTCTTCGTATATGGCTTGGAGTACAAAAAGAAAGTTTGAGCAGGACCACCATATTAAAATTTGATGGAGTTTGCAATCATCTCTTGCAACTGCTAAACAGACAATGATGCAATTACGGTCGAATTTTGTGGTTGACTTTCTTGATAATTGCTTTCCCTTTGTCAACATTCTTGACAGTATGTGTGTGACTTGATTTAGCAACATTACGACTCTCGATGTGATTCTTGAGAGATGCAATCTCATAGTCCTTTTCTTCAATAGTCTTAATGAGCATGTGGATCTTCTTTTCAAGCTTTGTCATTCTGTCTTCAGTTGTATCTACATCAGTCACCATAATATTATTTTTGGTAAGGCGTCTTCTCATTTGAGCTTTCAAAGGAAGAACTGTGTTCGTCAATCACAAGATTGTCTTTAATTATAATTCCACCTTTTGGTAGCTTGGAAAGTTGTTCCCAAATGTTTTTGGCGACCTCAAAAGGTGGCATTTCATATGATTGAGTTTCCCATGAGCGACTGCGAGTTTTTGGCCGCTTGCTGATGTCGCTTAGAGCTTTGGAAGTGTTGCATTTTGACGTCATGATTTCTTCAGATGTTTTTTGCAAAAAAGATAAAGAGATGAAAGGTAGAGACTATTCCACTAGACGTGTCAAACTGTTCACACGAGATTTTAGGAGAAATGTAATTTGTGGAATTGAACTTTGTATTGATTTATATGGTGTTGTAGATACAATCTCTAGTATTTACTCCTTTGATGCTTTCTCTTAAATATAATTTGAACTTACAACTTTTTGATCTTCGATCTTCAGGAAGTTGAAGTTGCAAGTTAATTTAAGCTTCAATCTTCTGGAATCTAAGGAAAGTTTAATCTTCCAAGTCTTCAGTCTTTCAGAAGATGATGATCTCGAGGTTGATAAGAACTTGCACGTCTTGAGAGCTTTTTTAAGTTTGAATTTTCAATTCTTCAGAGCTTCAATTCTTTATAGCTTTAATTCTTCCTTCAACCAAAGATCCTTAAAATGAATGGGAATATCTCTATTTATAAAGAATTTTCATGGGTTTTATGTGGATTTGAGCTTGGGCCCATTTGACTGTGGGGCTTGAGTTTGGGCCCATGTGCTTGGTGGGCTCGGATCCATTATTTCTTTGGTCCCATTTTTTCATCAAGGGCTTAAACTGGGTTGGATATGAGAAAATTTGGCTACCCAAATCCAATCAAACTATAATTATCATAATTTTGCTGTGATGACGTTGAGCGATTTAATTGATCAAAATTTCTTGTTCAACAATGATATTGGTACATTTTTTTAATATGTCATCATGCATTTTACATACACTCACAGGCCCTGTACCCGAGCTACAACTTATAAGACTAGAATTGAGGGTGAAGAAGTGTAAGTGTTGACCTTCGAGGGGTTTTGACTTTCATGCAAGCACATGAAAAATCCTTGCTCATATTATATCTTTTGTTATTTCTTAAAATAACATTAGGATAAGTTTGAGGATCTTTCCTTTTTAGGAGTTTAAATGATACCAACATCACGACATTTTCTCTTTGGCATATTTTATCTAAAAGTCAAACTATCCAAATTATTATTATTTTTTTAAAAATAAAGTTTTACATTTTTCTAAAATTTGAAATCATACATATTTCCTTTGTTTTTTTTAAAAAAGGGTTCAATCACAATATTTTCTACATTACTGACTTTTTTTAGGAAAGTTTGATTTAAGTTATTATTTATCTTGGTTCCTTGAAATTGGGTATTTGGCTTCAATCATACATACTTTAGAGGAGAGTAGTGTTTACCTCGTAGAGGTACATGAAATCCTTTACATTTTCTAAAATTAAATAAATATTTTTAAAAAATAATAGGAAGAGTAGTGTTTACTTTCGTTATGATTCTCGTAAAAGTGCATAAAAACCTTATTTACTTTTTCCTTTTTCTTTTTCTTTTTTCTTTTTACTTTTATTTTTATTTTCACTCTTTTTTGTTTTTTTGTGCAAAGTGAAATAACTATATCTATTTCTTTTTGTCTTTCTCTTTGTCATAATTGTGCAAAAAAGAAACAGTGATGAAACACCAAGATGTCCAATATGTCAATGCATTCATATTTTGAATCTAAGTTTGATGAGCCAAGTGATGTTCTTAAATGGACTGAAGAGATGTAACAAAAATTTGGGGATAACATAAACAGTTCTTCTCAAGTATCAGTACCATCCAGGTGCCAAATCTCTTTTACACAAAATGATTTAGTGAAACTAAAGATGATTTGGGAAACATTGACACCTTAGCAGAGATTCATGTTCTCGAAGAAGTATGGACATATAGCAGAGTTAATGAACATACTAGTTAATTATTTTGCCTTAAGAGCCATAATTAATTTTTGGGATCCAGGATATGGTTGTTTCACATTTAGGTCGTATGGTTTACTGCCAACCATAGAAGAATATCAAGTTATGTTTAGCATGCCTATAAAAGAAAGGGAAATTATTTATTTCTTCAACCCTAAGCAAACAACAAAAAGGATTTTGTCAAAGTTTTTAAAAACTGTCCATGATACATAAATTCAAAAGCATATAAAAGTTAAGGGTGGGGAAGAGAATGTGCCATTTGATTATCTAATAAAGATGACACAAACTTACATTGATAAAGACAAAGGTCTCACTCTCTTGGCATCGTGCATTTATGGAGCGGTGATTTTTTCTAAGGCAAAGGGTTATGTTGATGAAAAAATGAACAGATTGTTTTTTAAAATAGAATGAGGAGTCAATTCTATTATACATATATTGGCTGAAACGTTTTGATCCCTTAATTATTGTAGAAATAAAGGGGAAGGAAAATTGAATTTTTGTGTTCCTTTATTATATATTTGGAAATACAACCATATCAAATTTCTGGTAGAGTTTAGGTGTCCAAGGGTAGATTTCAGTAGCCCATGGAATTTAATGTGAAACACAGTTAGTGAGTTTTGTATGACAGTTTGGGATCCAACATATCCAAGAAAGGAGGCTTAGGTGTCTTTCTTTGTTACAATGAATTCTGAAAATGTCATATGGAAGGCTATGGATGCCTTTAAAGGCGGTGATATATAGATGTGGAGATTTCATAGTGTGCTTTTGTTGGGACCATAGGGAGGTGTTAACTATACACCATTGTCAGTTCTGCGTCAGATGTGGGTCAAACAATTTATACCTTCAACTCATAATCTACAAGAGTCTGACTTTTCATACGATCTTGAAGATTGTCAAGGAAAAAATGTCAAGCAGTATATGCATGGAAATATGTGAGAAAGATAAAAGACAAAGGCATTATGGAGTTACCATTTGGTACAAGGCATGACAGACAAATAGAAGGAAGAATGTAATCGATACCTTAAGGGTAGTAGTTGAAAGAGTAGAAGAGACAAGCTTTGAACAACCAAATTATTGGGTTGAGAAGAGCATAAAATTAGAAAAGAAAAATCGACTGTTAGAGCAAGAGAACAAGAGACTTCATAAAGAGACAAGTCAATGGATGGATCATGCAACTTATTTGAAAAAAACTCGAAAAGACCAAAAGTTTCTTAAGAAATTAAGATAAGTTAGAAAAGAATCTTAAAGTTCTAGATAAAGAGATGAGGTAATTGAATAAAGCAAATAGAAGCTTGATAAATGAAAAGACAACATTACAGGCAACAGTGAGTCGCAAGATGAATATATTAAAAATTTAGAAAGTGGGAAGAAATATTTTCTTGAGCTTGTCAATGATTTTAATACATCAATCATAAATATCATAAATATGATATGAATATCAATCATAATGTTCTTATTATGTGATTAACATATCATGCATCATAACATATCAGTAATCAATATTCGTCATCAACATCAATAATTCCTATCAATCCTCAACATCAACACATTACGCATTTTAGCTACATCAACGCATAATGATAAATACATGCAAACTCTTTTCTATTTTTAGGCTCTAATAGTAGAAACTTACCTCGATATTAGCTAACAAATCTTTTCTAACAGTCACAATCAAAGCTTTCCAATGAATAGGTCCTAAACAGTAAGGGAGACCAATAACTAAATTAATAAATTTAATGGTTGATTAATGACCAAAAAACCATCTTAATTCAACATACCCAAAGTTGAGGTTGAATTCCAATTCAACTTTTATTGGAAAAATTCTACAACACAAATCTTTCAATTAAATTTAGTCAAACCTTCAAGCAAAATAATCCAACTTAGAGAAGACGCAGGCGCTTGACGGAGAACGACGGAGTCGAACGATCGGCTTCGACTGACAAGGAAAGACGGAGACGATGGTAAAGGAGTTGAAGGCAACTCTCGGCTGACGAAGAGGTAAAGGGATGGACGGCGACGAGGGCACGGGGAAGAGGAAGAATGAGGAAGATGGAGTGGGCATGTGAAACGATGGGTAATTATAAAAAGTAATAATATTAATAATAATTATTATTATAATATTATTGTTATTAACATTATTTTCATTCTTTCCTTTTCTTTCTAAAACTTTCCCTTTTCCCTTTTCAAAATAACAAATCATTCTCTTTCTTATTTAATTTCCCATCACATCAACCTTTCTCTCTTCCCAAAATATAATATAATTTCTTTAATTATATTATCACCAATAATATAATTATTCTTAAACTTCCATAACTTAATTAATTATATACACACATATATAATTACTCGTAATTTCACCAATTTAATCAACCAATATCAAATCTTTAACAACACCAAATTCCCAATTTTCAAATTTAATTAATATATTCATCCAAAAATATTCAATTAATTCTAATTTTCACAAATCAAACAATTTTCAACAAATATCTCAAATAACACCAAAAAATTCCATCATAACTAAATCAAACTAAGATAATTAAATTTAAAATTACCTTATTTTTAAGGCGTTACACAATGAATGTTATACCAAATAACATGGCTTATTTCAAAAATGGATCTAATAAAATATATTTTTTGAGAAATCGTCATTATCTGAGAGGATTGCAAAATGGCAAATTTTGTTGTCATAGTATGATTTTGTTTATGTTACTAAAAAAGCAAAAAGGTAAGTGTACTTGCCAATCATTTAGTTGCCCAACCAAAAGCAGATTACGGGTCTATAAGAGTTGATTTTCCAAATGAAAACATATTTCTAGTTGAAAAGCATGCTACGGATGACGAGACATGTACTATGCATTTCGATGGTACCTCAAATGAGTTGGGAAATGGGATTAGAGTTGTACTAATTTCTCAAGAAGGAAAAATCTTCCCTCTAACTGCTAAGTTATGTTTTGAATGCACTGACAATATCATTGAATATGAAGCCTGCATTATAGGACTTCAAACAGCATGCAACATGAGTATTAAAAAATTAAAAGTTTTGGCCGATGACTCAATGCTAGTAATACATCAAGTCAAGGAAGAATGGAAAATAAGAGATGCTAAATTGGTGCCTTACAGCCAAGATGTTACAAAATTATCTCAAAAAATTGAGAAAATTTCATTTGACCATGTCCATAGGAAAAACAATCGAATGCCAGATGCTTTAGCCACCTTGGCAGTGATATTTGATCTTAATCTTGAATGTGAACTTTATTCGATCCAAATTACAAAGCAAGATGCACCGACACATTCCATGAATATTATGAATGATAACAAGTCATGGTATTTTGACATCAAGCAGTACATAAAGTGTAGATAATATCCATATGAAGCTTTAGAGAATGACAAATGCACAATAAGAAGGTCGGCCACGAACTTTTTCTTGAGTAGCAAAGTTCTCTATAAAAGAAACCACAATATGATTCTCCTTCAGTGTGTTGATGAGGAAGAAGCAAAACAAATTATGACAAAAATTTATGAAGGAAAATGTGGAACACATACTAATGGACATATGATGGCTAGATAAATACTTAGATCTAGTTATTATCGGACAATGATGGAATCAGACTGCATAAAATATGCAAGGGAGTGTAAAAAATGTCAAATTTTTATATGGATAAAATCCATGTAACAACATCTCCATTGCATGTCTTGTCAGCACCCTGACCTTTTTCTTTATCAGAAATGGATATTATTTGGACCCATTGATCCTAAAGCCTTAAATGGTCATCATTTTATTCTTGTGGCCATTGATTACTTCATTAAATGGATAGAAGTGCCATCTTAATTATTGTAAGGTTACAAAAGGAGTAGTGCTCGAGTTTATCAAGAAAGAGTTGATTTATCATTATGGTCTCCCAAAGGGTATTCTTACGGATAATGCCAAGAACCTTAATAACAAAATGGTGGACAAACTTTGTGGACATTTTAAGATCAATCATCGAAATTTGAATCCATATCACCCTAAGATGAATAGGACAGTTAAGTCAGCCAACAAAAATATTAAAAAATTCATTGAGAAAATGACAACAACATACAAAGATTGGCATGAAATTCTACCATATGCGCTGCATGGATATCGCACGTCAGTTCGTACTTCAACAGGTAAAATACCATATTCTTTGATCTATGGTATGAAAGTTGTCCTACCTTTAGAACTTGAGATACCTTTATTTAGAGTTCTCACGAAAGCTAACTTAAATGAAGTTGAATGGATACGAGGTCGTTATGAACAGTTGAATTTTGTTGAAGAAAAAAGGTTGGCAGCATTAAGTCATGGACAACTTTACCAAAGAAGACTAATGCGAGCATACGATAAGAAGGCGCACCCCCAAAAGCTTTCGAGAAGGAGATTTGGTGTTAAAAATGATACTTCCATTTCAAAAGGATCCTCGAGGAAAATGGACTCCTAATTTTGAAGGTCCATTCATAGTGAAAAATCTTTTTCAGGAGGAGCTTTTCTTTTAACCAATATGGATGACGTTGAGTTAAAGAATCCTATGAATTCTGATTATGTTTGAAGATATTATGCATAATGCCTTTTCTTAGAAGGTTTCATAGTGTTGAAACAGGTTAAGAGCATTTCTAGGAAACTTACACTTAGTTCTTAGAATGTTATTTCCATATGTGTAGACTTTCTCTCACCTCCTCTCTTTGTACCCATATTGCAAGCATCGTTGTTATTCTTTTCTCTCGTTTCTTATTATATTTATCAAACATATGTTTATTTGTCAATTCTTTATTTTATCCTTTCTAAAAGGTTATCAAATTATAGTAAACATCTAATCTATCAGTCTATTATTCTATATGTTGTTAATTAACAAGGATCCATTACAACTTCTTTTATTTGCAAACCAAGTAAAAGCTATGATTTTATTTTGTTAAGGCTAAGAAAATATAGGTGCCTTCAAGTCCAGACAAATTTTGCTATGATTATGAGTTATCGCAATTGGAAGTCTACATCATAAAAGGATTCACGTTTTGTGAAGTCTAAGACTAAAACAACTTTTGGTCTTTACAACATAGTATAGTCTTTCAAAGTTTGATTAGTTTGTTTGATTTAAAGGGTGACGAATTTGGCAGCTTAAAAAGCTTTCATGATACATGTGTCTTATTCTATCTTGTGACCATGCTGATCAATTGTTAATAGGATTGGTAAAATGGAGTAATGAGTTATTTATTTCTTTGAAAAACATAATATTTTATTTTCAAATTACATTTCAACCCAGTCTAAGAGTAGGATGAGTCCACTTTGTTTATCAAACTTAGCCCTGAAGCTAAGTTTGATGTTTTTTCAAAATTGGTTAAATCGAGCCCATATCTAAAGCTGAGGCCGAAGCCTGTCTATCATGTCCTTTGATTATCAAACCTAGCCCTGGAGTTAAGGTTTATATCCTTGCTCATTTTATAGTTTTTTTTCTCTTTCTCTCTCTAAAAAAATTTGGCCCAAATACTTTATCTATTTTTTTTGTCCACCTTTAAATATTTTTAGAATGGACAAGGAGGGGCAAAATGTAGATATCGTATTTTGTCCTTTATTTTTTATATTTATTTATTTATTTACTTTTATTTTTTATTTTACTTTTATTTTTATGAAAGAAAATTGCATTTGAGTTTATTTAAGATTTGAATTTAACCTTTTAAAAAAACCAAAACAAAATAAGAAAATAAAACAAAATAAAAAAAGAACCTAATCTCATGAGAAAATAAAATATTTGAATAAGTTCAAATATTAATTTAATGTGAATTAGATTCATATTAAAACTATAGGTTAAAATTTAATGTGTATATGATACATATTAAAACTATAGGTTATGAGAGAAATTTATATTTGAATATGATTCAAATTTGGATTAAATTAAATATATAATATTTAATTTAGCAATTAATTAATTGGAGAAGTAATTAATAGTTTAGTTTAATTTGATTTAATTAAATTAATTAAATTAAAACTATAGGATATGTGAGAGATATTCACTTAAATATGATTTAAATGAAATATTAATTAAATATGATTTAATCAATTATTAACTTAATTAATAAATTATTTTAATATATATTAATTTAACATTGATTTATTAAATTAATAGGGAATGTGGGTGGTTTTCCCATGTTCTCATTTATTCTCTCAACTTCCCACTTCTTCCGTTTGAAGAAGAGGAAAATTTTTGCGTAACAAAACAGAAGAACTATTCTGTGATTCTGAATACACTCAAATTCTTTTTGAGAAGAAATTCTCTCTATAAACAATTTCTCTCCCAATTGGTTCCCACAAATCAAATCTCAACCTAGATAATAGGAAGGTTTCAAAGTGGTGGTGTCCCAATTTGGAGTTGTGTAGATTCAGAGACGTCAACGTACGAGTTTACTGTTCTCTGTATTTCTCTCTTATTTATTTCTTGAAAGCATGCTTAGCCATAAATAAGGTTTTACCAATGTACTGGTATTTTTAGGTTTCTAATTAAATTGAGTTATGGTTCTGTAATACTTCTGCTATGCAAGGGCTTTAATCCCTTCATATTGTGGCTTTAAATTTATCTGCTTTATTTTAGTTGAATTTTTTTGTTCATTTTAGTTTAATTTGGCTTTTATTAAATTTTTTGTTTACTGTTTATTAATTTGTTGTGAATGGCAGAGTTTGTTGATTTGATATTAACTGGTTGTGTGATGTTAATTAAGGTGTGCGAATGGTTTTTTATTAATCGATTAGCTTATCTGGTCATCATCACCCTGTATTTATTTCACACCCTGTATTTATTTGACACCCTATATATATTTCACATGTTGTATATATTTCACACTCGGTATATTTCACACTCTGTCTATATTTCACACTTAGTATATGTTTCACTCTGTATATATTTCACAATTTGTATATTTCACACTTATTTCACACTCTCTATCTATTTCATACTCGCAAAACACCACCAAATACTTAGGGTCCGCTTGGAGGAAGGGTTGGGTTATGGAGGGTTAGTGTTATGATAAAACTAATGTTATAATAAACCTAGTTTTATCATAACATGTGTTTGGGGGAAGGGTTTAAAAAGGTGGTTTTATGATAAGATGTGTTTGGGAGAAGGGTTATGTAGGTAAGGTTATGATAGTGTTATGATAAAGATGTGTTTGGGGAAAGGGTTATGTAGGCATGGGCAGATTTATTAAGGAGTCAGTGGGTGCCTGTGCTCCCCTCACATTATCGATTTTTGTATTTTAATATTAATATTGAAGTGTCAGATTACAATATATATTAAGTAATGCTTTATATTTTCTTAGCCTACAAGCACATGAAAGAATGTTAGATTCAACAAGTAAAAGTAAAAAATTAAGCAAACGTACACTACTTCATAATGTGATCATTTCTTTGAGTAGAATATTGTTTAAGAAAATTTCACAATGCATTACCATGGAATGGGTGCTCTACTAAACAATGTGAAATATCGACCTTAGCCTTTGTGTGCAATTGATTGTACCCCATATTCGAGATATTATTTTGCTACAAGTTTCTAAAATCCTTTACCCATAACCCAAAAAATCCAATGAAAGAAAAATCACCTCAGCTTGCAACGCCTAAATAGGCCCATCACGAGTTTGTCCTATCTCTTAACACTTACACAACATAGCGTCGAGAGATGATAACTAACGGCCGATGCATGTTTTATGCATCGGAAGATGTGGTATCTCCTGATGCCAAAACTGGAGTGCGTCGGAGATACCCTATCTTTCGATGCCTATTCTCCTGACGACTTAAACTAACATTAGGATATCTCGAATTTCTTGTAGTGCTTTACTTTCTTTTTCTCTCCACTTTGTTATTATTCTCTAGCTTTATAATAGGTTATCAATACGAGTATCTACCACTTTGGATATTTTTATAGAAATTGGAGTCAAGTTCACTAGAATATCACGAACGCTAGTGACCTACCATAGTTATACATACATACATATATATATACATACATTCTTTAAGGTATCTATAATTTATAGTTAAAAAAGATAGTGATTTTTTTAAAAAAATTTTTCATATAGATTTATGATATTGAATGTTTATGCATCTTTCGCAAGTTTTCATTTGATAAAATCAAATTTGGTAAGAACCTACACGTTAGTGTTACCTAGGTGCTCATTTGGTAACTTTTACGTTCCCTATTTCTTGTTTCTTTTTTTTTAGAACAAGAAACATGAATTGTTTGATAAATGTTTATGTTTCTTATTTCATGAAAAATAGAAACAAAAAGAGAAGACGTGTTTGATAACTATTTCTTGTTTCCTGTTTCTTTTTTCTTGATTTCTTAAGTGTTTGTCATTATTTCCAAATGATTTTTAGGTTTAGAGGTGTCTTTGTAATAAACATACATATGAGGGAGAAGAAATAGAACAAAAGGAAGTAGACTTTGTTGGCTATAGAACTTATATTCAAGGTCATCCATGGAGCTAAATATTTGTGTGCTTGGTTTTTTTCAATGTACCTCGAGATAATAAGATATGAGGGAGAAGAAGAGAAAAAACTTTGTTTGTTCTTCTTTGATGGGATAATTAGGCATAGTTGACTACCAGAGTGATAGAGTTAATTGACTTCCACATAAAAACCACATTTGTTACTTTTTTTTTTAGGCAAAACACATAATATTATATCAAATCAGTGAGAACAACCTTCATAGTATTTTATTTTGAGTTTTTTTTTTTTTTTGTCTGTAAGTGAGAACAATGACCAAATTAATCCAACTCTAAATAAATAATTTTAGATAGATACTTAAACTGTTCAAATTCAATTAATTTAGTAGGATCAAATAATCCAAACACTGAATCTGAAAACCCTAAAGTTAAGGCAGATGGAGATCTAACAGGATTTAGTTGAAGAAAAGTTAAGAGAAAGAGAATCGAGATGAGAGAAATAAAGAGATAGAGCCGGAGAAGAGAGAAATAGAGGAATAAAGAAGCACATACCTTTGTAACCGACGAAGATAGAAGACAGTTGCGAAGAAGAAGAGAGAAGATGAAAGTCGATAAGCACTGGGAGATGACATGTCGAAGAGAAGGAGGAAGAGAGAAGACAAAAGCCGATAAAGAGAGAAGACGATGTAGAGAGGAAAAGAGAAAATGAGAGAAATAAATGAGGAACAGAACATATTGAAACTTCTTTTTTTTTTTTTTTTTTTTTTTTGTTTCCACTAATTACTTATAAAATGGGAAACATTTCTAATTATTTTGAGAATGAGAAACAGGGAACGTCAACAAATACATTCGTTTCTTAAAAAATTAGAAACAAAAACATGAAATAGGAAACGAGAACGTTACCAAACGAGCCCTAGGTAAGCATTAAAATTAAAATTCCCAATCACGATTATGCTCCTCAAAGAATTTGTGAGTTTTTCAACCTTGACTTGCTAAATCAATTTACGATTTTTGTTGGCTTATTATTATGTTTTCAAAGAACAAAATTAATTAAAAGGAGTTGTGAGTGTCACTGCTTCGAGTTCATAATCAACAACCATATCCATTAATTAGTATATGACATCAGGCATTAGTTTTTGTTTCTTCTAGTATTGATTGGGTGAACTTTGGTTTGAGCTTCAACTTGTAAAGCTACTACCAACTATATATATGTTTTTTGTATTGTTTGGTTAGTTTCGCTAATGTTACCGAAAGTAATAAAATTTGTTTTTCATGTGATGCCTAATGATCTTTGCAGAATATAAAATATGTTGAAAGTAATACAAATTGTTAGTAAAAAAATTTCAAATGGGGGATTGTTAAATGAAAATTTTGAGAAAGCAAAAGTACATTATTAAATAAAAATGAGAAAGACTTTCGGTATGCGCGTTTGTAGTTGTGCGATCGTAGCTTCTAATTGCTGATGGGCTGCGAGCAATCGTGGTTGCGTGATGTTGATAAGGTGTAAGCGATCGTGGTTGTTACTGACATAAATTGTTGGATTATATTAGTCGTTCGATGATTTTTTCATTGATTGTCATAATAACGGAGGGTTACGTTAATAATACTTGTCCCTTGGAGCCTCCCTCATTCACTATAAAATCACCATCCCACCTCTCATTTGCTATAGAACAAAAATTTGCTCACACTCTCCAAATCTCTTCCATCTCTCTCGGTCTTCTATCTCTTTTGGCCTATCAATTTATTTTATTTTTCTCTTTATATTTATTTTTGTTTACCGAGCAAAGAAGTATCTATCGAGTATTGGGATTTTGGTATAGTTCCAGTGTAGTTCATACCAACGAAATTATAGGTTGTTTTATCATGGGAACGACAGGACATGTGAAATCTATTGCACGTTTTAACAAAGCCGCAAAACGTTTTAAAGAGAGCGAGATCCATGACTCAGCGTGTTAATAATGTGCTTTTATTATGTAGGTTTTCTTAATACAAAGCGTAGTTCCATCAAAACGTGCTACAACAATTTTAAGAAGTTCATTATGCTGCGATGGCCGGTGTAATTCAAGGCAACATTATGACCTCCGATCTCAACTGACCATTCCACTTCAAAGGAGCACATTTCAAGTGTTGGAACCAAAAGATGCTATTTTTTTAACATTGAAAAAGGTTTCCACCGCTTGCACTACTGAAGAGCTGACAATACCAGCCCAAAATCCAACTGAGGAGGGAATACAGAACCATGATGCATGGACAGAGTCCAACTTCAGATGTAAGAATCTTTATTCTTAATGGACTTACTGATGAGCTTTATGATTACTACAACACTATGTTGACCACGTAAGAAGTCCGGATGCATTATAAAAGAAGTATGACACCAAAGAGGTCGGATCCAAGAAGTATGCAGTGAGTCGATATTTACGATACCAAATGATCAACAATAGACATGGAGGCCCAATCACACGAACTACAAAAAATTGCTCATGAAATTATTAGTGAAGGTATGCCACTTAATGAGTAGTTTCATGTTGCTATTATTATCGATAAGGAAGGACTTTAAGAATACTTTAAGGAACAAGATAAAGGAGTTCTCATTGGAAACTCTGATCGCCCGACTGAGGATTGAGGAGGAGGCCTGGAAGTATGACCAAAAGGAGGAGGTCGTGAACGTTGTCCTCAGGAAGAAGTCTATTGCTGTTCTGAAACCAGACTTGAAACTTAAAGGGAACATAATGAAGGTTCAGAACATAGATCCCAACAACCAGAAGAACTCTCAGAAACCCCAGTACTGCTATAATGTAATAAACCTGGACACTTAGCTAGAAACTGTAGAAATAGGAATCGTCCTGCTGCGTAGGCGAACTTGATAGAAGAGGACTTAGTAGCTATAATCACAAATATAAATGTGATAAGGGGTCTGAAGGTTAGTGGCTAGATACTGGTGCATCATGCAATGTCTGTCATGACCTTAGTTTATTTTTTTAAAAAAAATATAACGAAACTAAGGATAAGAATATCCTTCTAGAGGATCATCACAAGTAGCTGGCATTGGAGAAGTGGAACTGAAGTTCATATCTGGTAAGACACTCATCCTGAAGGAAGTTCTGCACACTCCTGAAATTTAGAAGAACTTGGTCTCGGACTATCTCCTCAACAAAGTGAGCTTCACTTAGACAATAGGATCAAGTCTCTTTACCTTAACTAAAAATAATGTATTTGTGGGAAAATGACATGCAACTGATGGCATGTTTAATCTAAACTTTGAAATGAATAAGAAATTATTCTACTTACAGGTTGTCTTCTTTTAATATTTGGCACGCTAGGCTTTGTCACACAAATAAAAGATTAATTAGCAACATGAGTAGATTAAATCTGATTCCTAAGTTATCTTTGCATGAATTTGAAAAATGTGCATGTTGTAGTCAAGCTAAGATAACTAAAACTTTGCATAAAAATGTAACTAGGTTAACTGAGCCTCTATAATTAATCCATTCTAATTTATGTGAATTTGATGACATGTTAACTAGGAATAGTAAAAGGTACTTTATAACTTTTATAGATGATTGTTCTGATTTTACTTTTATTTATTTACTTAAAAATAAAAGTGATTCTTTTGACATGTTTAAGGTGTTTGTAACTGAAATAGAAAATCAATATAATAAAAGAATTAAGTGACTTCGTAGTGATAGAGGAACTAAATGTGATTTAGCCGCTTTTAATGAGTTTTATAACTCAAAAGGAATAATGTACGAAAAAACTGCACCTTAATCTCCTTAAATGAATGGATAAGCTGAAAGGAATAATAGAACTCTAACTAAGTTAGTAGTTGCTATCTTGCTTGATTCAGGAGTAGCATCATCTTGGTGAGATGGAATAATTAAAACAATTAATTATGTCCTTAATAGGATTCCTAAATCAAACAAAACAACCTCACGTTACGAAGTCATTAAGAATAAAACACTAAACATGTCTTATCTCAGAACTTGAGGTTGCTTAGCCTATGTGAGAATACCTTATCCTAAAAGAAGAAAACTAGCCAATAGAACCTATGAGTGTGTCTTTATAGGATACACTGAAAATAGTAAAGCCTATAGGTTTTATGACTTCGAAAATAAGATAATCATAGAATCAAACGATGTAGATTTGTTCAAAGATAGATTTACTTTTAAATCTAGAAATAGTGGGGGCCTAAATAGTCAAACTAGCACTATAAGAAATTAGGGATTTTCCGATGCATAAAAAGGCATTAGAAGAAAATACGTCAAGAAAGATGCCTTTCCTCAACGTCGTTTTATCCACTTTGAGGAAAGATAAACATAATATTTAATTATTAACATTTTCCGTGAATGAGTCGTCGGGAATAAAGAACCCATTGTCGATGTCTTGATGTAGTGCGTGAGAAATGGTTAACAATTAAATAATATATAGCTCTTCTCATGACGCCCCATGCATTGTATCAAGAATTGGCACCCCTATTCCCGACGTCGATAATGGTGAAAAATTAATTACGTCACATCACTATTCTCAACGTCCTCTGCATAGCATCGGGAATGGATTTATGGTTTCTCGACGCCATTAGTAATTTATCAGAAATGTGTTAGGCTATTCCCAATGAATCACTGATGGCGTTGGGAACAAGGGGATCTTCCAAAGTTTTCGTGGTGCATTGGGAGTTTTCCTATAAAAACATGCTTTAGTTCTATAATTCATAGAACCGAAACGAAGAGAAAGAGAGAACTTCAGTGCGAAAACGAAAAGAATGAGAAGAGGTAGAGCGTAAGGCTCCTCTGGTGGTAATGAATGAGCATGAAATATTGGAACAACTATATCATTTGGAGTTTCCAGTTATGAGTAAACATCCTTCAGTAAGAGATAAGAAAAGAAAGAGAGCTCTTAATTAGACAAAGAGAAGTATTTTTTTCGAACTTCCTTACTAGTCGAGACTACGGTTACATCATAAACTTGATGTAGTGCATATTGAGAAGAATGTTTGTGACAACTTGGTTGGTACCTTATTGAATATCGAAGGAAAAACCAAGGATATCACAAATGCTTGGTTGGACCTACAAGATTTGAAGATATGAAAGGATTTACACCTTATAGAAGTTAGTAACCAATTGGTCAAGCCACATGCGAGCTACACGTTGGCTAGCAGCGAGCGAGTTGAGTTGTGCAAGTTTCTGTAATCAATTAAGTTTCTAGATGGATTTGTTTCTAATATTTCATGATGTGTGAATGAAAGAGAGGAAAATATCAGGTCTCAAAACTGTCATGTTTTACTACGTCGACTGTTACCTACTGGTATTGGAGCATTCTTACCGAAAAACATGTACACTGCTATTATCGAACTATATAGTTTTTTCGTAACCTATGCACCAGAACGATAAGAGTAAGTGATTTGGATAGATTGCAAACAGATATCATAATCATACTTTCCAAGTTGGAAAGAAATTTCCATCTGTCTTATTCAGCATTATGGTACACCTTGTTGTTCGCTTATCATATGAAACCAAGGTTACTTGTTCGGTTTCTTACAGTTGGATGTATCCCATTGAAAGAAGTCTACGCACTTTGAAATAATATGTTTGAAACAAAGCACGTCCTATAAGCTCTATTGTAGAAGTAAATGTGATGAATGAATCGGGCACTTTTAGTTTGTGTTACCTAAGTAGTATTGAGACTCGATTCACTAAAGATGAGCGAAATGATGATACCATTTCAGATGACCAGGTGATTGGTGAGTTTAAAATTTTCAAGTACAAAGTATGACCTTTAGGTGCGTAAAGTCTTCGAACTCTATCACAGGAAGAGAAACGCCTCTTTCATTGGTGCATCCTCAACAATATAGACGAAATATCGGAGTATCACAAACAAGCATTTCTTACCTTCGTATTTCTTAGGTATAGCTCTTGATTATTTTCTATGCATTGTTGTTACACAAATTAAATTCATAATCATTGTCGTTAGAAAACATTTTGAGGTTAATACATCAGTAGGCGTAAAATGCTACTGATTTGTACAAAAGACATCAACGGGTATTTTCTGAATGGTATCGAAATCAAGTATATAGCATGCACACATTTGATAACTAACATATACGCACTAACCTATTTGAACGTGAATGTATATAATCATTATAACATGGATTTTAGGTTATAGAATTGCGTGAGATAGAAAATCTATCTCACGATTTCTTCTCACTTACGATGGGACAATCACATGACGTTTGGTGTTATAATCGGTGAAAGCAATGCGAGTGGAAGTGGCGACAACAATTTCTACGATATTCTGGATAAAGTGTTGCACGTTCAATATTTGATGGAAAAAAGTGTTTGGCTATTTAAGTGTCGGTGGTATGACACCGACAGCAACAAAAATCAAATGACACATGTGGAATTAGGTTACAAGCAATCAACATGTCCCATTTTTTGTTCGTCGAGGAACCAATCATTCTTATGACGCAGACACATCAAGTATTTTCCCTAGAGGACCCAAAAAATAGAAGTAATTGGAAAGTTTTCCAATTGGTCCAAAATAAGCGTATATGGGATAAGCCTGAAGTGGACGATGTTGAGAATGAGCAACTAAATGTACTCGAAATCGTTGTTGGCCATTGAGTGGATGAACACATTGAGGATGACACTCTGTGCAAGCCTGATGTTGATCCTACAATCGTTGAAAGACCGATTGTACGTTATGTCGTTGATGACTTCATAGACGATGAGGATGAACAATTGTCAAAGCGGCTCAAGCGACGACGAATGATAGTGACGAACCACGTACCCATATATATAATTAGTTTATATTTCCAATCTAAGTAGTGCTTGATGAATGTTTGTTTCTCTATGTCTACAGGTACTATGTCATCATTCCCGAGCAGTTTCGAGGAGACAAATCAGATGGTCCTTAAGTTCAGTGAGGATCTAAGCACTATGGGAGGGTAGTCCTTGGTCGGCGACAATTCGAGTGAGTCTCTCGTTACGTTAACTCATAATTATTTTAACTTGTTTTTCATATGAATTTGTTGTTTTATTCAATAGAAACTACTCAACCATCTCCAATCCTAGGAGACGTGCGCAATCTCAACTCTTAGAGTTGGAGTCCATGCCAATGGTAGGATTCCCATGTCCATAGCTAGGCCATTAGTGTGTGTGTAAGGTGTACATTTCCAGCCCGCTGCCTTAGGTAGACTGATGTTGGAAGAGAATACATCGAGGTCGTCAAGGACGATATACACGTACATGCAATACACAGTTCTATTTTTCATTTGAAACATACTTAAGTTATCCAAGCTGATGTGTGGTGTTTTGTAATGTGTAGCACTATTTTGTGCTTGATTTCAACGATCGAGCAATGAATAGATTTGTTGAGTATCAAATGCTCACTTGTTTCAAGGAGTTCGAGGGCAATTATCACAAACATTTTAAAAAATACAGCAATCCTGAATAGGCACATGCCAACCCACCGCACATATTGGTGGGACGTATGGAAGATAGGCACTTCCTCTGCGATCACTCCATGAGTTGTGCATTTCAGATGAGGCTTCAATATTGTAATGGTTATTTCATTCAGCTTTTTATATGTATAAGAAATAAACAATTGTTTTCATGCAGGAGCAATCACGGACGAACAAGACTGCTAGATAAAAGCAACCTTACAATCATAGCAGCGGGTCCAAGTCGTTTCTACAACGGTAGCACGAGCTCGCTAAGCAACGAGGTGAGCTAGCCGACCATGTAAAGTTATTCAAGCAAACACACGTTCGAGATGACACGTTTGTATCACAGGCCGCTGAGGATGCACATGTAAGTTCAGACAATACTTCTGTCCTATTATGTCCTTTTTATTTGTGTCTTACTAACTTAACTACCAAATTATTGCAGAATCAAATGCTGGAACTCTAGTCCTAGGCTACCCTATAGGGTTTTTAGCCACTCTCTGGGGATGAGATATGTAAGACCATTTTGGGTAGACAACCGGGCTATTCGAAAGGTCTTGGTTGAGGATCCAATCCCAAGTCATGTAAGACGGCTAGTGCTAGCAGTTCCTTGACCACGTATTCGTAAGTCAGGGAGTACGAATTACGACAATAAATCTTGATTGAGCAGCAAAGGGTCGAGCTTAATGAAGCTAAACAAGCGATTGAAGAATAGAGAAAGACATCAAAGATGTTGGCTATATAAGTGGAACAAATGCAGAAGCTTATAGAAGAAATGAGTCAGGCATAGAGAGGACCATGATCCCTTGCAGTACGTATATATGTTTCCATTTTTAAGTTTTTTAAATTGCATTATTCAATGATAATATGCATATGTATTAAACTTACTTTTGCATCTTGATAGGTCTCGTTGATGTAGAATGGCGTACACGGCTTATTAGGAGACATACATAGTTTTTTTTTTTTTCTATGTATTTTTTTTAACATTTACTATATTATGTACCTTTTGGAACCATAAACATATAAAATTGATTTTGAATTTGATATTTTATATAATTATTTACTAATTTATTTTTTATTTTCTATAATTTACTTCAATTTAAATCATATTAGAATAAAAAACGAATAATACTATTGAATAAAAAACAATTAAAAAAGAAAGAATATATATATATATATAAACAATTTCCTGACGCACTAGAGATGTCAGGAATTGGGAACCTCTCCCAACGCACTCTAAAAAGTGTTGGGACGATGTCGGGGAACGTAGTTTTTCAACGTCCTCATAACGTCGGCAATATAGACATCATGAGACATACACTCCCGACGTCGTGTTGGTAGAGCATTGAGAATATGTCTTTTGATGCATTTCTTCTTACTCTCTTCCCGACGTTGCGTTCTACATTAAAAAATCATATTTGGAGCCTATTTCGACATTTTTATGCGTTGGAAATACCCCGACTTGTTGTAGTGTAGTGTGGGCTCAAGTTCCAGTAGCTTACCTTCAGTTAGGATCCAAACCCAAGATAAGAAAGTAGATCTTGAACCTAGAAGAAGCAAAAAAACTTTGAAGATTTCGAAATGCACAATGGAGAAGAAGTTCCTAAAGATAAAAGCCTTATCCTCAGTAGATGCTAACTTATGGCAAGAAAGCTATCAATGATGAAATGTGACTCTCTTGAAAAATAGGACTTGGCACCTATTTGACCTATCCCTGACTGCAAAGCAATAGGTTGCAAATGGGTTTTGAGGAAGAAACTCAAACCTAATGGATCACTAGATAAGTATAAGGCTAGGCTAGTAGTAAAGGTTTTACATAGCGTAGCTCCATCAAAGTTCTACATTATAGATGGCTAAAATTCAAGTTATTTGATTTTTTTCCCTAATCCAAAACTACTTTCATCTCTTCAAACGTGAAAACTAGTAAAATAGTTTAAAATTCTCCATCCTTATTCAACTACGCATGTTTCTCCTTCAATATTCTCGAAGATATATTCCGCAACAACAGTCCTAAAAGCACGTGCAAGATTTGAAGTTCAAGACTTGTTTCTTTTAACCTGCTTTTACTAGTTTCCATTTGGTTATTGAAGATTTTTTTTGAAGCCCGAGCTTGTGCTTGATGTTTTTTCTTTGAATTTTGTTCTGGCCTTCTTTTATTCACTATTGTGCTCACGTTAAAGATTTTATTTTCTATACTAGAATTTTTAAGGGATATTTTCACAAATATAACAAACTACTAAAATATTTACGGCCCATGTAACAAAACCCATAAAATTAGCCATCTTTGAAATATTTCAGATTTACCCTTCTGTCTTTCTTCTCCTCTTTGTTGCGATTTATTCTATCGTCTTTCTTCCTTTCCTCTTTCTTTTTTTCTGATTTCTTTTCATCGTCTTTCTCTTTTTCTCTTCTTTTTTTTTTTTACATCGTTTAGATTTGGATAACCAAATCTGATTTCTTTTATCGTATTTCTTCTTTTCTCTCTTCTTTTTTTCCTGCGATTTCTTTTCATTGTCTTTCTTCTTTTACTCCTCTTTTTTTATGTCGTTTAGATTAGGGTAACCAAATCTAAAAGATCGTGTATAAAGAATCTTGAAAAATATCGTTTAGATTGAATTAGGCAAATCTAAATGATCGTGTAAAAAAACAAACGATCGTGTACAAAAATAAACGATCATGTACCAAAAGAATTTAAAAAAAATTGTTTGGCCAAATCTAAATGATCGTGTACCAAAGAATCTTGAAAAATAAACGATCGTGTACCAAAAGAATCTTAAAAAAAATTCATTTAGCCAAATCTAAACGATTGTGTACCAAATTTTGAAAAAAAAAATTGTTTAGATTTGGGGTAGCCAAACCTAAACCAAATCTAAATGACCAAATCTAAACGATTGTGTAACCAAATTAAACGATAGAATTGAAAAAATAAATCGTTTAGATTTGGCTATCCAAATCTAAACGATTGTGTACCAAAGAATAGCAAAATATAAATGATCGTGTACCAAATATATTACGTGCGTTGTTGACAGCATGGTTGACGGGACATTTTTTATCTTTTCTATTGTGGGTTTGTGGGCTTTTTTCGTTTTCGGAATTGTTCTATATAGTGTAAATATTTTGCCGCTTTGTTATACTTTTGGAAAGACCCCAGTTTTTATTGTTTTTAGTTTTGTTAGTCCGAAGATGATTTCTTTGTTTTTGACTGTTATGTGTTCAATTTTTTTGGTTGAAGTTTTTCCTTGACCTCTCTCACTCACAATTTTGCTCACGTTAATATTTCTTTTTAAATTAGCCTTGCCTTTACTGGTTTAATTTCATCTGCTAGAGATTTCTTGAAGATGTTTCTTTTTTTCCAACATTTTCTTAAATTATTGACTTTAATTTTCTTGTTTTCATAATCGATTTTACATTTAAGGTTGTGGTTGTTTAATACTACAAATGTTTCTTTGATTTGACTGCTGGTATAACAATTAGTATTATGGGGTCTTTTAAAGAATATAACAAAGCGGCAAAATCTTTATAATGTATAGAACAATTCTAAAAACGGAAAAAGCTCACAGACCCACAATAAAAAATACCAAAAATACTTTGTTAACCTCAATGTCAACAAAGCGCGTAATATATTTGGTACACAATCATTTAGATTTGGTTGTTTAGATTTGGCTCCAAATCTAAACAATTTATTTTTTCAATTCTATTGTTTATTTTGGTTACAAGATCATTTAGATTTGGCTAAACGATTTTTTTTCAAAATTTGGTACACGATCATTTAGATTTGGCTAAACGAAAATTTTCAAGATTCTTTTGGTATACGATCGTTTAGATTTGTTTACAAGATCATTTATTTTTTCAAAATTCTTTGGTACACGATCGTTTAGATTTGGCTAAACGATTTTTTAAAATCCTTTTGGTACACGATCATTTTAAAGTTTACTTTAAGTTCAATCGCATGCAAAAAAAAAGTATTATTCTTCATTGTGATGATGTAATCTCATAGTAAATGATGTGTAAACAACACAAAATGAAATTTAGGAGTAGTCACACCAGAATAAGAACATTTTCATTACCATTCAACAAAAATCTTGCGTTTATAAGAATACGATGAAAGAAAAAAAGGAATGGGGCCAAGGGGGCAAAGTCAAAGTTTCTCCTTGAAGTTCTTAAATTCTTCGTGTGCAACCTCCAGACTCTTATGAATCGTAGCTAGGGCCTCGATGGCTTCTTCGGTGACAACAAAGATGTTTAATTATCTACCTTCTTAAGATAGCTAACTTCGTCTTCCTCAAGAAACTTTGTCGTTGCTTCTTCAAGTTCAAGTTAAAAGGCTTTAAACTTCATCGTTGCAGGTGCGGCTTCGCCTCCTCTCCATAATGTCGACCAACTAACTCTACTCCTATCTGATATGTTGCAAGTTAGGATCTTCATCTTCTCTCATGTTTTGCTGCGAGAGGATCATCATCTTTCATCTTTATCTTCTTACATGCGTTGCAGTTGGGAGGATCTTTATCTTCATATTCTCACATGTATTTCAACCGAGAGGATCATCATCTTCATCTTTATCTTCTTACATGTATTGCAGCTGGGAGGATCTTCATCTTCATCTTCTCACATGCGTTGTAGTCGAGAAGATCTTCATATTCATCTTCTCACACGTGTTGCAGTCGAGAGGATCTATATTTTCATCTTCTCATATGTGTTGCAGCTGAGAAGGTCATCATCTCAAATATGTTACAGCCAAAAAGGTTATCATCTCAAATATGTTGCAGTTAAGAAGGTTGTCATCTCAAATATGTTGCGATCGAGAAGGTCGTCATTTCAAATATGTTGCAGCCGAGAAGGTCGTTGTCTCAAATATGTTGTAGTCGAGAATGTCATCATCTCAAATATGTTGTAGCTGAAAATATCGTCATCTCAAATATGTGGTGCAAACGATCATCGTCATATTCAACAATGCAATACAGACAATCATCGTCATCTTCAACAATGCGGTGCAGACGATCATCATCATTTTCAAAAATGTGGCGCAGACGATCATCATCATCTTTAGCAATGCGGCACAGACGATCATCGTCATCTTCAAAATGCGACACAGACAATCATCGTCATCTTCAAAGCGGCAAGTTTGTTCAAGCGGTGCTCCATCTTCAAGTTTGTTCAAGCAATACTCCATCTTCAAATTTGTCATCTCAATTAGATTGGGTGAGATTCTAGGGGAGAATTCTTAACCCTCCTCCTTTTCTGTTTCTTTATTTTAAAAACATTAATTAATAAAAAAATGGCATATAGTGTTGAGGATTTTAAATAAAATTCAAGCCATATACAAGGCCACATCCTTCCCATAACTAACTCTTGAGAAAAAAAAATGGAAGATTTAAAAATAAAAAGAAAACCCTCAAATCATTTTATTTTCATCGTGTTGTAAAAATTTTAAATTTTATCCTAAATTATAAACTCATTTCAAATTAAGTAAAAAAAAATAGCAAACCTTTCAAATTTTAATTTGAGGGAAATTTAACTTTAGATTAACACAAGTTTTGCACAAAAAAAAAAAAAAATCAATACTTTGACTTAAATTCATACTTTAATGAGTTGGCGATATTTACAATTTTATCAATGTTAAGTCTCAATTCTCCCATTAAATTCATTGGTAAAAAAAAAATACAATTTCATTCAAATTTATTTCTTGGCTATATTCCAAGTGATTTAAATAAAACAAAAATTGAATTAAAAATTCTCTACAAAATTGGCATTGGGTCATATTCCAAACTTCTTCATATAACATTTTCATCACACTCCAAATGTAGTATGATTAATTTGGCATATTAGTGTTGGAGCCAAAGTCAAAACAAATCACTTGTATTTTTTATTTCAGCTTATCGTTTTCGAGGTTCACCCATCCATCCACGTGTACGAATCTCAAAAAGGGGGCATTTGTTGAACAATAAATTTTGGCCAATTAAATTCCACGTCATCACAACAAAATTATAATGATTAGTTTGATTGGATTCGGGTAGCCAAATTTTTTCATATCCAACCCAGTTCAAGCCCCTGATTAAAAAATAGGACCAAGAAAATAATGGACCCGAACCGGCCAAACAAATGGGCCTAAGCCCAAGCCCACTAGGCACATAGGTTCAAGCCCAAGCTCAAGCCCAACAGTCAAATGGGCCCAAACCCACTAGAGCCCATGGAACTTCTTTATAAATAGAGATATTCCCACTCATTTTGAGGATATTTGGTTGAAGGAAGAATTAAAGCTCTAAAGAACTGAAGCTCTGAAGAATTGAAAATTCAAACTTAAAAAAGCTCTCAAGATGTGCAAGTTCTTATCAACCTCGAGATCATCATCTTCTAAAAGATCAAAGGCTTGGAAGATTAAACTTTCCTTAGATTTCAGAAGATTGAAGCTTAAATTGACTTGCAACTCCAACTTCTTGAAGATAAAAAGTTCTAAGTTTAAATTATATTTGAGAGAAAACATCAAATAAGTAAATACTAGAGATTGTATCCACAACACCATATAAATCAATACAAAGTTTAATTCCACGAATTACATTTCTTCTGAAATCTCATGTGAACAATCATAGTACAAATAATCCATATAAATCAAATCAAAAAATAAATAATTAAGTGGACCAGCAAATTATAATAGAATAAGAATAAAAGATAAAAATGTAACAGGCTTACCTCTCTACACATTTTTTAAATTCCTAACGGAGTTGCAAGCTGTCGCAAAGTGATTGTGATGCGGAGCGACCGACGTCCTCGTTTATTTAATCTTAATAAATAAATAGGATCGAAGTTGCCACCAACCATATTAAGGTGTGATTGATCACCCAAAAATAAAAAATGGTCTACGTAAATTTAGATTTAGGTTCGAGAGTCAGTTATGTGTAGGGAATGTACTAGCACCCAAAAACACTCATAAAAATGGTTACTAAATTTTATCTTTTAAACTAAACTATAAAGTTCACAAAACAATATTTTAATTTGAATTGATATTATGGGTGATATAAGAGCCATTGAAAAAAGGAGTTTGTTTTGATTTTAAAGGGGGATTTTTTTTGTAAAATTAGCAAAACAGTAGTGTTTGGCGAGTGTGAAATAGATACACAGTGTGAAATATACTAAGTGTGAAATAAATTTATAGTGTAAAATATGCAAATTGTGAAATATACAGAGTGTGAAATAAATACATGGTGTGAAATAAATATGGGTGATGATGACCAATTAAGTCTAATCAATTAATATCAAATTATTCACACATGCTTATTAACATCACATGAAAATCAATAAACTCTGCCATTCACAACAAATTAATAAATAGAAAACAACAAATTTAATAAAAGTCAAATTAAACTAAAATCAACGGAAAAAAATCAACCAAAATAAAGCAGAAAAATTTAAAGTCACAGTAAACCCTAAATCTAATAAATTTGAAGTCACTCAACGAAATTCAAACAAAACAAATCTGAAAAATACACGGTAATCACCAAATTTATTGAAATTAATCAGAATCAACATTCAATTGGAAAATGAAAAATAGTTCATAAAAAAAGAGAACAAATACCTCTAAACGAGAAAAGTTTTCTTGCTTCTTTTCCAACCCTCCTAATTGACATCAAATTAAGCAAATGAGAAGATGTTTTTACAGTCAAAAATCTCAACGTATCCTTTTCTAAAAAAAAATCTCAAGATACTTCCACCCTTCAAGAAAATCCCCTCTTTGTATAGTAAAGAAAAGAAAATCTAACGTACCTTCACCTTAAAAGAAATTTACCCCACTAATAATTCCTCTTGGGATCTTTTTATCGGGCAATGAGTTGGTCATCTTTTTTAGAGTGGAGAAAAGACAGAGGATCGTTCTGAAAGTGTACTTGAGAAAGTGGAAGAATGGAGAAAGGGGAAGAAAAAACCGTGGGAGAGAAAGTGGAGCTAGAGTGGGAGGAAATAGTTGAGAGAAATTGGGGGATCTTTAAATAAATTCAATCCAATTTTCTTTTATAAAAATAAAAAAGTAAAGAAAATAAATAAATACACAAAATAAAAGACAAAATATGGTATCTACACCAGTCACACGCTATTCCACTCCCTACCACACACTGCTTCATTCTCTCGATCAGATGCATCATGAGACCACTGAAAATTTTGCTTTTCTCAGGGTCAATCTTGGTCTTTCCAAATTTAAAAAACTCTTTGAAGGAAATTTTTTGATCTCTCTCGGGGACATCTTGGGGCAACCTTAGCCCAAGGTCATACTACATAAGTGTTGGAATTTATGTCCTAAAAACTCATAATTTATAATCATAGTTTATTCAATAAAGTTGTAATTGAGAAATTATCAGCAAAGTTGAATATTATAATCTTAAATTCAATAAACTAAGGTCTTAAGGCTATTTTGAGTAAACTTGAAATTTATGTAGAAACATAAACGTTGATCAAATTTGAGCATATAGCCTAGGTAGTCTAGTATACAAATAAGGTTGGACACCTTATTTTAGGGACACTATGGATGTGACCCGCTTTGTAGTTAGTACAAAAGATGCGATCTTGAATCATTCATGTAGAGACATTAAAGTGGAGGCCTCCTATGTAAAGAGTTCACATAACCCTAAACCATGAAATAGTCATTTTTACGTTATAATGTCGTTTACTGTTTAAAACTGACTATTTTAATTATTGATGACCTAGGTAACTTAATCTTAATCTTGAGTTAACTATGAACTCATGTTCACACGAGATTATCCTTAGATCTGCATAGGTGAGGACATTTCATCAACGTTAGTCCAGTAAGCCTCCCATTTTAGGGGTAAGACCGGGTGAATAGCTGGGGACATAGGGTGCAAAACGAAATTTACTCCTACCCGCTTTAGGATTGATAGATAGGTTGTTCTCTTAAGGATTGAATCCAAGTCTTAAATAAGGGACCTCACCCTCTTATGGCCTAGAGAGATTTAGTTTATAAGTTTGACCTTAAACCAATTATTCAATAGTGGATCAGTGGGACTTGATGAGTAAGATGTAGTCTCGGGGGTAAAATGGTATTTTGACCCAACCGAGGTTACAAACAATATGTGAATGATTAACTTATTGATCATGGTTATATCAAATAGTTAGAAATATATCTATAGTGAAGGGAGTGCAACTACTAGACTTTAGTAGAATGACTCGTTAGTTAACGAATGTTGATTAGCTCAGTTTAAAAGAGTTTAGCTAGTTAATCTCAGATCGTTGAAACCCACGATCTATAAGTCCATTAGATTCCTTTGCTAGCTAATCATATGAAATAAACTTAGAACAAAATGATGGAATGAGTCGAATTGTTCGATTTAGGTAAGGAAGGAGAAACTGACAAATATATGTGATACAGTCGTTGGTTATTAGATTAAAGATAGAGTTTTTTATTTAAATGAGATTTAAATATTAAAAATATAAATGCAAATTCATACTTATAAGCTAAAAAATGATGGAAATAGTCAAAGTTGTAAAAAGTCAAAAAGTTGACATTTGACTTTGATAAGTCAAACTTTGACCGTCAATATATTCAAATGTGATTTGAATCTTGAGAAAATAAATACGGTTTCATGTTCAGGAGGTCAAAATTAGTCAAGACGGACAAAATTGTAAAAAGTCAAAATGTTGACTTTTGGCTTGAAAAGTCAAAGTTTGACTTTGACCAAATGACCATTTTGCCTTTTACCAAAGTTAGTGGAAAAATTCAATATTTTGTTGGATAATCTCACTCACTCTAATGGACTAGGTGTTGTCACACTATGAAGACACTAAGCCCACTAATTGTTAGTGGGTTATGTGTCGTCGACCCATGAGCTTGCATGTAAATTTATTATAAATTTGGGCTCTTGGGTCCTTGGAAATGGTTGGATTCCTTAAAGAAAAAAGAAATATTTAGACAAAAGACCTAATTTGATTATGAAATTACACAAATATCTTAAAATAATCTTTTTTTACTTAATTAGGATTCACATATTTTTAGAACAATTTTATTCTTATGATTAACATTAATTATATAGGTAATTCGTAAATAATAAGTACTTTTTACCTTATTTACATTATATTTCGTACTATTGTTTAAGATATAACTTCCTAACTTATGTTTTTAATTAATGTAAAATATTTATTATTCCACAAAAAACGTTACCTTATATAATTGATTTTAAATTATAATCAAATCATATATTTAATTATTTTATAATATATCTTTGAATATGGAAATATTTTTTAAAAATCTATTTCTTAATCAAATCATCTCCACTTAATTTCTCATCTCCTTCATCCACCGCCTGCATCCGCCGTCTGCACATTATCCAATTTCTCCACCAATTCCGTTACATCCTCTACTAGAAATCAATTGAATTTCTCCACCAATTCCATTTAGTTTTGTTATTTCATTCGTTCGCCTGTACATTATTTCAACATTTTCACCAATTCCATCCGCCGGAAATCAATTGAATTTCCTCACCAAATCCATCCACCTGCACATTATCTCAATTTTTTTCGTCCTTTCGTCCGCCTGATACATTCGGTTAGTTGTCTTCCTCAATTTGTTATATTTTTCTGTACTCCATTAAATCATTGTATTCTTAGAATGTTTAATGTTTTATTTACAAAGAATTGTTTAAGACATATACCACTTCATATATATAACAATGCATATATAACATCGCAGATTTCCAAGAACGTTTTAAACTTTGATTCCGTAATATTGCATTTAGATATATACCACTTGATATATAAAATTTATATAAATATATGTTGACATACAGTTTCCAATACATATATATATATCGGTTCTGTTATTTAGTGTGTATATATATATATATACATATATTTTTAAAGGATTATTTAGTGTATATATGCCCCTTCATATATACAATAATACATATAAATTGAAAAATAGGATATGTTAAATTGATTTATGAATAGTATATAATATTTTATTTCATATATTCATATTATATGTAAAAAATAATAAGTTATGTTTGAAACAACAGTGATTATGTATGAAATGTAGTTGGAAAAACATGGAAAATTTGATTAATACGATGAAAATTTATGGAAAAATATGGAAATAAAATAATTGAACTAAAAATTGGAATATGAATATTTCAAATAAAATTTTGAAACAACATACTAAAAGTCTAATAATAAGAAGGAAAACTAATTCAATAAGAAAAATTTGTATCTCTTTCGGTTATGGCCAATACGTCCACAACGGCCACATTTAACGCATCCCTTGAACTCTATTTTAGAAGGAATTCTAATCTTCTTTGGTCGACCAACTGAACGTTTTAAATTCGATAGGAGGATGACAACTTAAATTTCTAAATTATTGAATATATGCAGTAGTATATTTGTCACAAATCATAGAACATTAACGTATTATGCAGTAGAATATATGTACGAAATCAAAGAAAATACTAATTGAATCGAGAAAAAAATAAAGAAAACAATACGAAACATGAAGAAAAAAGAACTGAACTATATGTGTCACTAAATAACTGTTATTATATATATACAGATGTATATACTGATAACATCATCTGTGTATGTAGTGATATATAATGAAGTTCAACTACAATTTATGTATTATTGAATATATGCAGTAATATATATGTAACAAATCATAAAACATAAATATGAATAAGATGTATATATATATATATATATATATGATAAAACACATAATAGAAATAGACTAAACAGTGGTATATAAATGTATATATTGTTCACGAAAATTTACTAAACAAAAACATGAAGAAGATGATCTGAACATACGGAAATTATTGAGTATATGCAGTAGTATATAAATTGAGTAAGAAAAAATTACAGAACATGAGAAAAAATCTGTATATGTATTATTGAATATATGCAGTAGTATATATGTAACAAATCACAAAACATAAATGTATTATTCAGTAGCATATGTGAAAAATAAAAATAAGAGGAACATTACCAGAATATATGTTACAAAACGGAGGAAGACAGAACAAATTTTTTAAGAAAAAAATATATGCTACGAAATGGAAGAAGAAATAACAAATTTTTTAAGGAAAAAAATGCTACGAAACGGAAGAATAAATAATATACGAAGAAAAAAAAGACTAACCGTGTCACAAGAAGCAAATCGGAAGGGAAGAAGAAAGAACAAATTATTTTTTTGTAATAGAAATTGGAGAAGAATGTCGACGCCGGAATTGATGATTGTGAGAAAATAACTTTTGGTTGGACATGAAATTGAAAATATTTATTTTGTAGGATAATTAAAATTATTATTACCATATAACATAACAATTTATACCATATTTAAATCATTCTAAAGGTAATAACTACTACATTAATAAATTCAAATATATATGTATTAATAATTAAGGAAGTTACAATTGATATAATAAATATGGTTGTTGATAATTAAGGAAAATATTATTCAAGATTAATAAATTTTGGGTAATAAGGTAGATTCGCCCGGTGTGAAAAATGTTGGCTCATTTAGGACTTTTATGTAATATATTATAAAGAAATGCCCATTGTATAATATCATGTAGCAATTTAGGCTATTCTAGTTAAAACCCCAAGGAAAAATTAGGCTATTGTATTTCTTTTATAAAATAAAAAAATATATATTTTAACCCAACCATATTCCAAAATTTTCATCTCTCTCTCTCACGGTTACTTTATCCATTGGGTCTCACAATCCGGTTCTGAGTCAGGAGGATAGTAGGTCAACTCTAGTGGTTGTTCAATTCGTGATCAGATGGAGTACTGTAAATTAACAGAAGCTACAAAAATAGATTTACCCTAAACCCTAATTTCTAATTAATTTAGGGTTTAGAACTTGCATGTTAATCTTAAGTAATTAGAGTAATTTTTTAGATCCATTTTTCGCTGCATGTGTGTAATTTCCATCAATAAGCGTCAAGTCTTTAACTCGAGACTACCTCGGAGCACTTTGGCTCGAGATCATTACATAAGCATTATGTCAAAGAACATAAGCATCAAGTCTTTAGCTCGAGGATATCTTGGACCAACTTTGGTCCGGGATCAGATATATACATTATGACAAATAATATAAGCATCAAGTCTTTAGCTCGAGGCTATCTTGGGACAACTTTGGCCCAAGATCATACTATATAATGCTTATGTTCTTTAGGTCGGAGCTATCTCGAGGCAACTTTGGCCTGGGATCATTGACATAATATGTAGTATGATCTCGGACTAAGGTTGCTCCGAGATTTCTCTAAGAGAGACAGAAAAATTGGTTGCCCCGAGATTTCTCTAAGAGAGACAGAAAATTTTTCTTCAAAGAATCTTTTAAATTTGGGAAGAATATCGAGGTCGATCTCTACCAAGATTGACCTCGAGAAAACAATTTTTCTAGTTGTCCCGAGATGTACCTGGCCCAAAGAACGAAATAATGTGTGTCAGGGAGTGGAATAGTGTGTGGTAGAGATTTTAACGTAAAATAAGGGGAGTAAAATAAGACTAATCCCTCTTTTACTTAATCCATGCCCCAAACGTGAAGTTGGGCTAAAGTAGCTTACCCCACTCACTTCAAGTTTGCACCCAAAAAGCAGACTATAATGACACAGACTATAATAGTCTGTACCCCAAACGTATACTATTATAATCCTTAGACTATTATAATCCACATACTATTATAATAACTAGACTGTTATAAGTCACTTCTTGCCCCAAACGCTCCTTAGATTTTAGATAAATTTTAAATAGAGAAGGTATGTGTTTGTATATATAATTAAAATATTATCTCTATTATTAACTTGAGATTTGTTTTCTAAAGGCTGTTTGGGCAAGTACCATCTAAAACTATAATAATTACCTATTAAATACTAATTTGTAGTCCTTAATGAACCATAGTCAACATTATTTTAATTCCCCATTTGCTAAAATATTTACTAATTCACATTCATCATTTTCTTATTTGTTACTAATATTTACTATTTTTTTCTCAAACTAAGATAGTTTATACCTCATATTCATACTATTCCCAAACAAAAATAGTTTACATCTCAAACACAAACTATTATATCCCAAATATGATAGTCTATAACCATGATAATCAAATTTCTTGTCCCTTAAAATTTTAAACTATCATTTTAAGTGAAATAGATATTTGTTTTTTCAAATTTGTACTAATTTAACATGAAAAACCAAAATAAATAAGAATTTTTTTTTTTGGAAACTTCCTTGAACACCAATAAATAGTTTTAAAACTTTAGCTAATGATTTAAGAGATATTTTTAAATATAGTGAAATAAAATAAAATATTTACAACATATAGCAAAATTTTGAATTCTATCAATGATATACACTGATAGACTTCTATTAGTGTGTATTAATATGACTGATAGAAGCATATCAGTGTCTATGAATGTCTATCTTTGATAGAATATGAAATTTTACTATATTTTATCAAAATTGTCATTTTTGACAAATTTCTATGATTTAATGTAAATTTGCAATATCTAATCCTATAATCAATCACTAAAAGGATAGAAGATAAATATAAATATTTCTTTCTCATAACCTTTTAAGTATAATATATAATATAGATAAAAATAAGAGGTTTTTTAAAAGATATAACAAATTGATCGGTAAAATATTTACACTTTGTAAATAATTTCGAAAGCCAAAAAGCCCACAGATTGACAATGGGAAATGCCAAAAATTTCATAATCAATAGACGTCGGCCACACGCCCAGATGAGTAATTTTCTTCTAAATGATCGTGTACTACAGTCTAAACGATTAATCTATGATGGTTTAGGTCATGATACACGATCGTGTAATTCTTTTTAACGATGAAAAAAAGCTTCAAATGTAAACGATCGTGTTGATCATGCTAAACGATCATGATAACTATAATAAGCGATCGTTTAGATCATGTCTACATGATCATGTAGTTCTTTTAAAACGATGGAAAAATGGCTTCAAATCTAAACAATTGTATTGACCATCCTAAACAATCGTGCTGACTATGGTGAGTGATCGTTTAGATCATATTAACACGACAGTGTAGTTTTTTTAAATGATGGTAAAAGGGCTTCAAACTTAAACGATCGTGTTGACCATGGTAAATGATCGTTTAGATATTATATCAAAATGATATTTAAATGATCTTAATATTCTTGAATACGAAGAAAATGAAGTATTTAAATCTTGCTAAAATGGTGAAGTTGAAATAGGAGATTTAAACAGAAGAATAAATCGTTTAAAAATAGAAAAAACAATCTATTGGAAGAGGAGATGAAGAAAGAAGGAAGAAGAAGAGAGAGAAATGACGCAAGGACAAACTTGAAATTTATGAAAATATCTTATCGACATCATGAACTTTTGTTTTTTGTTACACGAGCTGTAAATATTTTTTTGATTTTGTTACATTTATATAAATTAACCTATGAATAATATAAGAATATTGATTTAAATACACTTGATAAATAAACAAATCACTAAAAACAAGAAAAGTTTTAATGTTTTAATGAAGACCACACTTTAGTCAAATTATTTTAAAATAGGATAATTATAATGAGTAGCAATTTTAGGAATAATAATTAAGTATATAGCAACATCTTTTTAAAAAATTACAAATATATCAAAGTCTACGAGTGAGATTTTATAGCTGATAGACTCTTATGGTTTGTTAATGATAGACCAATATTTGCAACACGATCTATCAGTGATAGATTTTTTTTATAGATTTGCTATACTTATATTTTTTTAAAATGTTATTATATACTTAATTATTTTTAATCTAATTACCATTTTCCAACTATTCTTTTAAAATATTTGATTTTAACTTTAATTATCATTGATAATTAATTACAAAAGTTTAGTAGACTTTTAAATAAAATTTATCAACAAATGTCAGAAATTAAATCCGTTTATTAAATTGACAAACATAGAAGGAATAGAATACAAAAAGGAATTGAATGTAAAAATTCTTATTCGAAAAACCACACATCACTTTATAAATAATTCATTATAGAGATTTTTTTGAAATATAACAAATCGATAAAATATTTACATTGTATAAACACAATTATGAAAATAGAAAAAGTTCATAGATCCACAACGGAAAATACCAAAATTGTCACAACCAAACACGATTAATCAGTCACATGCGCGCACGAGTAGTCTTCTTCTAAATGATTTTGTACTACAGTCTAAATGAATGATCTACTATCGTTTAGGCCATGATACACGATCGTGTAGTTATTTTTGATGATGAGAAAAATGCTTCAAATTTAAACGATCGTATTGACCACGCTAAACGATTATGTTAATCATGAAAAACGATTGTGTTGATTTTGGTAAGTGATCATGTTGAATATGGTAAGCGATCATGTAATTTAATGTAAATGATCGTTAAAAAGTTCAAATCAAATGATAGTATTGACTACGCTAAATGATCATGTTAACTATGGTAAATGATCGTTTATATCATGCTAACATGATCGTATAGTTCGTTTTAAACAATGGAAAAAATACTTCAAATTTGAACGATTGTGTTGACAATGATAAACAATCATTTAAATATGTCAAAATGATATTTAAATGACCTTGATATTATCGAATATGAGAAAGATGAGTAGTTTCAAAGAATTTGCTAAAAATGGTAAAATCAAAATTAACAAAATATAAATCGTTTAAAATAAAAAAAAATTGGAAAGATGAGATGAGGGACGAATAGTCCACAATATTCAAAGTCAAATATGAAAATTAAGAAAATATTTTATTAATTTTATGAGATTTTGTTTTTATTACATGAACCTGTTTTTTGTTGTACTTATCTAAATTATCCTTCATTTTCATTATACATATATGAATGACGACAATACCTATTAAAAGTAATTTTTAAACCATCATTAGGTTAAAACAATTGAAAGAAAAAAAATAACACTGATCTAATGACAATTTTGTAACCAAAAGATTATTAATACATTATTTATTTAATTTGGTTGGAGCAATAAAGCGGTAATTTCCTAGAAAATATGTGTAAATTGTGTGTCATTATATTTTGAAACGAATTATTTATAAATTAAAAAAAAAAGAAGGTCAGGTAAAGGCTATATGAAGTATGTGGCCTACCTACACTGTACCATACACCGAGTCACAGCAAATCACCCCCTCAACACCATGAAAAATTAGTTCACAACCAACATTGGCGGAACTTTCTTATTTATTCTTATATTTTCTGAGACTCCAAAGATCATCAAAGTATTATTCAAAAATTACTATCACTATTTATATTTATTATAAAAACAACAACAACAACAATAATAATAATAATAATAATTAATAATTAACAATTAACAACAACAATAATAATAAATAGATTTAGCAACAGGTCTGAAAGAAGAGAAGGGGAAATTTCAATTGTAGAGACGTTTGTTTTGTTTTTCGGAGTATCAAAGAGAGAAACCAAAGTCTAAATTTATTTACTTATTTATTTATTTTTCACAATCGCCGTCTCTCCCTTCCAAGACTCTTCTTCTCTATACGCTCCTTCGCTCGCTCTCTCGCTCGCTTCATCTTCTCTCTATCTCTCTATTTCTCTATTTCTCTATTTTTCTCTCTCTCCGCCGTTCCGTTTCTCTCTGCCGTTCTCCCTTCTCTCTGCCACCGCACGGCAGCTGAAACTCATCCAACCCAACAAACAGACAAAAACCCTATTCTCTGTTCCGAACAACCCAAGCCTCATTTTCTCCCATTCACAATCCCTTTCCCTCTCTCTCTCCGCCGCCGCTTTCGTTCTCCACACTCTCAAACTCTCTCTTTACCTATCTATTTTGTTGTCCCCCTCTTAAGCTCGCATTTCTTTTTGTTTTGGGGACATACAGCAACCACTGGGAGGCAGTTATTGAAAGCAGTTACGCCTTCTGGGGTTTCTCTCAATCAGTCTTCCGGGTAGGGTTAGTTCTTCGTCTTCATCGGATATCTCACAGGTTTTATTATCTATCTCTTCTGTATTTCTCTTGCGGGTTTGGACCTCTACGGAAGTTTTTTTTTCTTTTAACGGAGGGTGCATAATTTGGTTTAGGGTTTCTGATAATTTTGTTTTTTTGGGCACATTCAATCGGACTTGGGATTCTGGTTATTCCAATTTCTTATTTAGCTAGGGTTTCTTTTTGTTCTCTGATCGAACTGTTTTGACGGGGATAATCTTCTGTTCTGGAATTGCTTCACCACCTCTTTATTCTTGAGGTATACCTTCTTTATCTTTCTGCATCTCAACCGATTCCCTCAAAGATGAGGGTTTTCCAAGCGTATTTTGCTGGCCGAATCTACAGTTAATCGAACACGGAGGCAGGAAGACGAGAGTGAGACCTTTCCTTTTAAGTTTTAACATTCTTTTTAATTGAACACCTTCATTTTCTCCCTGATATTTCCTCTGTTTTTCATCCTCTGGTATTTCACTCCCGTATGAGAAATAGGGTATATTGATTTTGCGCATAAGATAAGATAAATCCCCTTCATAATGCGTTCCAGCTTGTAGCCAAATTGGTAGCTACTTGCTTGAATACCAGTTGTTGTGAAGTAGGATAGTTGTAGAAGATAGACTTCTTTAGTGGCATTCAGGACATAAATTTGAGAACCATCCCCTGCGTTCTTCTACCGTGTGCGAGTTTGCAATTCTGAAGCAATTCACTGCACACCTGTCTTTTCTGGTGGAACCCTGGATATGCCATAAAGTTGATGATACATATGGTCTGTTGCCGTGACTTGCATAGTCAGGGATGGTCGTTAAAGTTCACCCAGCTTAAAATAGTGGTTAGGCATTTGAAATAATAAAGTACGGGCTAGAGTTTTATAAATTCCTCTGCACAAGGAGTACAGTTTTTGGAAATTTGAGGTGGTAAAGAAGGCAAGACGTGCTCTTTTCTTCTGATATTTTGATCATGTTCAGTATTCCTTATGGAAAGAAGTGAACCCACATTAGTCCCAGAATGGTTGAGAAGTACTGGAAGCGTTACTGGTGGCGGCAATTCAAACCACCACTTTCCGTCGTCTTCTTCCCACTCAGGTAGTGCTTTCATTCTTCTTTTCTTTTTCTTTTTTATTGTTCCTTGCTTCTAATAAAAGATGCGCTCTCTTACTGCTGACTTGCCTCTATTTTGATATTGTGAGCGTTGTTAATGTGTATACTATGTTGTGTAGATGTGCCCTCTCTATCTCAATCGAGAAATAGAATTTCCAAGACCACTGGCGATTTTGACACTTCGCGTTCTTCTTTTCTGGATCGGACATCTTCATCAAATTCAAGGAGAAGTTCGAGCAATGGTTCTTCTAAACATGCATATAGTAGCTTTAACAGGGGTCATCGTGATAAGGATCGTGAGAAAGAAAAGGATCGGTTGAACTTTGGAGATAATTGGGACCGTGATGCTCATGATCCTCTAGGAAAGATTCTTTCCAACAGAATTGATAAAGATGCTTTGCGAAGGTCTCATTCAATGGTATCCAGGAAGCAAGGTGAGTTGTTTCACAGAAGGGTTGGAACAGAACTAAAAAGTCACAACAGCAGCAATGGAATTCTTTCTGGAACTAGTGTCGGCAGTAGCATTCAGAAAGCTGTATTTGAAAAGGATTTTCCGTCACTGGGATCTGAAGAAAAGCAGGGAGCATCAGAAATTGGAAGAGTTTCATCTCCTGGTTTGAGCTCACCAGTTCAAAGCTTACCTATTGGCAATTCAGCCTTAATTGTTGGTGGAGAGGGATGGACCTCTGCTCTTGCGGAGGTGCCCAGTATGATTGGAAGCACCCCAGGGTCATCGTCATTTCAACAAACTGTTCCTGCTACGTCAGGGGCAGGGCCTCTGAGTGTGACAGCCGGACTTAATATGGCTGAAGCTTTGGTGCAGTCTCCATCTCGAACTCGTACTGCTCCCCAGGTATCTGAGGTACCATACCAACCTTCTTGTGCTGTATATTATGTTCTCCTTTTGATCTAACAGTCTCATCTTTTATCCCCTCTTTGGTAGTTATCTGTCAAGACCCAGAGGCTTGAGGAATTAGCTATTAAACAGTCCAGGCAATTAATACCAGTGACGCCTTCTATGCCAAAAGCTATGGTAATTGGAGCCAATGCAATTGTTGAATCTTTGTTGTTAGATCTTTTCCTACCTACTTATATTTTAATTATTTGGTGTTTGTTGATTAAAAAAATGTGAAGGATCGTACATAAAATATATAAGAAAACTTAGAACAATCTGCACGGTACCTAAACAACTTGTGCCAATCTTCGATTTCAGCTGGGACTAATACTCTCTTCAAAGCTACTTTTGTGTTTTAGTATTAGGGCAGATAAGATGTATCATGTATATATAACAAAAGTTATTTCTGGGCAAATTATAGTGAAAACTATGCGACAAAGTTGCTATATGTTTTGACATTTTTTCTGCACCTGCTGTTGGTGGCTGGTGACTGGTGTTATAAATTTTTGGATTTAGCTTGTTAAATAAACTCTGGCTTCTTCATTTTACGAAATGTAAATTCTTTTGTGGTAGTTTGTTATTCAGCTTCAACTTACTCTCATTGACTAAAGAACAGTGTGTGTTAGATTGCAGAAGTCAAAACATTTGTTAAAAATTTCGAAGCCATTTGCATTGTGCTAGATAACTAGACTACTTTCCCCCCAAATTTGATGAGAAACTCAATTTGAGAACGTTTGGGAGAACAAAGACAAGTGTTTTCTTTCCTGGCTCCTTTTGGAAATTTGTAAGAACTAGATGATAGGAAGGAGATAACCAGATTTGATTTGGGATGCATTCCATAGTATGCCTATTTGTGCTTTGCTACTTTTAACACATTCCATAGTATGCATATTTCTCTCAAGGATGGAAAAGGCCAATGTTAGATTAAATATGCTTTAAAGGAGGTGTAAAGTTGATTTAAGATTGTTGTGCTGTAGTCAATATGTCACTGATGGCTGGTTTTCTTTGTTTGTTAACGTGTTATATTTGGCAGGCAAGTTTTCTATTAACTGAATGTCAATCCCTATTCAGTATTAATAGTTGTAACTTGACTGATTGGTTCTCTTGTAAAGGTTCATTGTCTTCTGTTTTGTCTTTTGAAGCTGATGTAAATTATTGTTAAGTTTCAGTATAGTGATTTAGTAGACTTGCTTTGCGGTATAGTTCTTAAAATAGTCTTGGAACAAAAAAAGTCTTATACTATTTTGTTGTGTTTTATTTTGATGATTTCAAAACTAATTTATACATATCTGAGTCTTCTAAAATTTTAAATAGATTTGAATATGTTATTCTTATATTTACATTCTGAAGAAATAAAGAAGTTAAAAAGCAGACCATATCTTTGCTGATAATCTTTAGTAGACTTGGTTGTGAAGACAATTTTGACATAATGCATCCAAGTTCGCCTTTTCAATATGAAATGGTAAATTTCTACAACAGCGTATTGATTTTAACCTCCATCTCAGCACTAAACATATCTAGGAATACTTATTTCTCATTATTATATCTATCTGCAAATCTTCTGTTTCCTCCCTTTAGATAATCGTTACTGTTTTTTGTTTGACAGGTGCTTAGTTCTTCGGATAAATCAAAGCCCAAATTGGCATCAAGAACTGGAGAACTTAATGCAACCATCAAGGGTGGACAGCCACAACCATCGTCAGTTCATGCCAACCAATCTCGTGTAGGACATGTCAAGCCCGATGCTCAAAAGAGTTCTCACGGGAAGTTTCTTGTTTTGAAACCTGTACGAGAAAATGGTGTCTCCCTTGCAGCAAAGGATGTCTCAAGTCCAACTAGTAATGCAAACAGTATGGCAGCAAACAGCCAGTTCGCTCTTGCACCTTCAGTTCCACATGCTCCTTTGAGAAGCCCAAATAATACAAATGTTTCTTCTGTGGAGCGCAAAATTGCTAGCTTAGATCTCAAAACTGGAACAACATTGGAAAAAAGACCGTCCTTATCCCAAGTCCAGAGCCGGAATGATTTCTTTAACCTCATTAAGAAGAAAACTTCAATGAGTTCTTCTGCTGTTCTCTCAGATTCATGCTCTTCTGTGAAGTCTCCCTCAATCGGCCAATCTAATGAACTAACAAGCGAAGAAATGGGCATTCCCGCAAGTCCTCGTGTTATTGAAAATGGTGCCGTGGAGAATAGAAATGGCAATAGTTCTGAAGAGGTTCAAATATCTCGTGACAGTGGTGAAAAAACTGAGAGCCACGTTGCTGCAGAATCTCTAGATGAAGAGGAGGCTGCTTTTCTTCGTTCTCTTGGATGGGATGAAAGCTGTGGTGAGGACGAAGGCCTTACTGAAGAAGAAATCAATTCTTTCTATCGGGAGGTAAATTTATAAAATTTCTATTGCTCTTGCCTTGGGTTTTCAAAGTGTACTGTTCTTTTTTCTCTGTTAGCTGATGAAATTATAAATTTAATTATTAATTTTGCAGTACATGAACTTGAAGCCATCTCTAAAAATTGGTCGATGCATTCAGCCAAAGATATTTGTTCCATCTGAATCTCGCGAGGACAGCAAGGATGATGGAGCCGGTTCTGAATTGAGCTCATCTGACTCAGAAGCCTGAATTACATTTTTCTTTTTCACCCATGAGAAGTTCTAGTTCACATTTTTTAATGGCAGTGGGGTTAGTTCTTTTTTCTTTTTTTCCCCCTTTTTAAATTTTTTCCCCTTCTTTTTTGTTTTTGATGGTTTAAAAGAAATGCTGATGAGAGTTGGTTGGGTTGGAAGAAGAGAGGTGGATGTTAATTGAACACTGAACAGTGCAAATAGTGAAATAAGTTACAGTTGCCCAAATCATCCTTGCTGCCTACCTTTACAGCAGAGGAGTTTTTCCGGTTTTTGAAAAAGGGCAGTTGCTGAGGTTTGGCAGGCCTTAAAGATGTGTATGCAAATTTGCATCTTTTGGTTTATTTTTGCATTTCTTTCTTTCTTTCTTTCTTTTTTTAATTCTGGAAGTTACTAGGAAAAAAAAGTTACTCCTTTCAAGGAAATTGGGAAGTTGTGGAAAATTGAAAAAGGTTTCTAACTTCATTCGGCGTATATTGACTTATTGTTTGAAACGTTACCTTTTTAGAGTTGGGGTAGTGTTAGACTTGTTTTGACATTGAATTGCACTTACTACACATTAAATACGAGGATTTAACTTTGAGATTAACTGCTTAGTGCCATGGAGTCGCCCTAATTTTTAATCCTCAACGTTTGACGAACCTATTTGGCACTATTTTGTATCTCAATAACTTTTTAATATTGTACGCTGTGGTGTGCAACTATTTTCAACTACGTTTGTGTTTTTTAAATTGTAGGTTTAGTAATCTAAATCTTTTATCCATTTTCTCCATGCAAAAACAATGTTTTGTGAATGAGGAAAAAAAAAAGAAAAATCAAGCCTGATTTTGTTGTTCTTGTTCGAAAGTTAACAAGTGTGGACCAATTTTATTGATATTTAAAATGTGGAACTCTAGTACATAGCAACTTTTAAGGTTGCAATTGGATAGATAGTAAAGACTGAAATTCTTTTATATGGTTCCTGGGGTATATATCAACTTTTTAAGTATTATATTTGGGTATATGGGAAGAGTTTCTTCTCTGGATTATGTCGAAGCGTGTGCCGCACGTGATTTTGTTCTTTTTTAACTCAACAATGCCCCAAAAAAGAAATATTAAGTTGATTGCAATTAATTTCTGTTTTAAAGATTTCTTGACTAATTTTTTTCTGTTCATCTTCCCATTATTTTGAAATTGATAAACGTGAACCTATTTACAAATATAAATTATGAACCTAATTTTCTATTCTAAAAATTTTCATCGTTTTCTACCGATCTTATTTTGTTGCGTATGAAAACTTCAAAATGCGTAGCAACTAGTGGAACAGTATGAGGTGACGGGGGCTTATTTTTCACCAAAATTATTGTTTGATTTGTCTCCAAAATTGTTGCAAATGCTCTCCAATGGTGGAGGAAGAAGAGGAAGAAGCTTGTGTTCTGATCGATTATAATGAACATCTCTTTGTTGACTATGGCTCAAACTACACTTGTAGGTTGGAACTTCTTTTTTAAACAGTACATTATGAACAACGTTTTCACTTGATAAATGTTTTTTTTACAATAAATACATTGTCAATTAAGTTGTATTTTAAAGATGGGGCAACCTTATGTTTTGAATTTTTTTTTTCTAATTTTGTTACCATTAAAAGAATATGTGATTTTTTAAAGTTAGAAAATGAGTTTGAAACCGTGATTGTAAGTTCAAAATCAGATTAGTAATTAAATTAATTTTATTTGTAGATTGGAGTATTATTGTAATCTAAAAATTAATAATTAAAGTAATTCTAATATGTTGGGGGGTATTTTTCCTAACCTTTCAAAGAAATGCTATTGCTCTGCCCACATCACTATTTATATACACATTAGTGGAGTCATTTTTAGTGGCTGCTATCAAATTTAACTTAGTCCTAAATTCCTGATTTTCTTTCTTAATCATACCTGAATTTCGTAATTTACAATCATTTTTTTTTAAAATTTATCTTATGTTTTTCTTAGGTGTCATATCTGTACCCAATGTTTTCTTTATCTCATGTTTTTCTTCCGGTGATCTTAGGTCTATAAAATTCTATTTCAACTAAGTAAAATCAAACTATTAAATTATTAAACAACAAAGGAAAGAAAATAATGGCCTTAGTAAAATCACTAATTCAATTGTTTTAAAAATGTAGATACTTTAAGGGCACCACAAAAAGTATGATCTTGATGGATGAGAAGACCCCAAACCCACCAATTTTGCGCTATGTCCCTCTGTCAAGATGCAAGAAAGGTGAGTCGCCATTCGTAGAGTCCTTAAATAGCTTGAAGGTTGGTGCCATCGAAGTTCTAAAAGAAAGTTTCACTACACCACTTACCAAAATAACAAAGTAAGAAATAAAGATAGACCTAACGGAAGCAAACTTGCCCCAAAGGCGGACGAAAGATGGATTCGACCCTAAGGCTTACAAATTGACGTCAAAAGTAGGTTATGACTTCACAACTCACATCGAGTTTAAAAGCTTGAAAATTCACGAATAACCTGAGCTCTCTTCAACCCTAAAGAAGCTGTTACAAGAAGGACATGCTATACCTGTGTCAAGAAAAGGACTCAGATACAAGTTGTCAGAGCCAATCCGTATAACTAGAAAGGGAAAGGAAAAAGTGGTTGACAACAATCATATAACTATAGAGGAGGATGATAGTATGGAAGAAAAAGAAGCTGACAATCAGAGAACCTCAACATTTGAGCGAATTAGAGCGAATTAGACTGCATGTTTCACGCGCCCCAGTATTTAAAAGACTAAGCATGACAGAGATAGAAAGAAAAGGTCACCAGTCAACATCTAGCGTTGACCGACGATCGGCCTTTCAAAGGCTAACTACGACCTTTAGAAAAGAGAAAAGCTCATGTCAGGCCTCGACGACTACAAGACCATCAACCTTTGAAAGACTAAACGTGGCTAAAAAGAAAAATGTACGAACACACTGTGCTCTAATTTTTAATCATCTTAGGGATGAAGGCCCACATGTCAAGGATGGTTTTAGCATAGATACAAAGAAGAAGGAATCAACATCTCGCGCGTCAATTTGTCGCCGAATTAAGCATACAGACGTCAAGAATTGTCATAGTAAGGAGTTTCCTTGTGAGGCAAAGGGAAAGAGAGAAAATCGTAGCAATGTTCCTTCTCGAATGAAAAGAAAAACCTTTGTTACCCTTAATACAAGTTAAGGTTCATTGAAGGTGAAAAGACATGAGGTTATACTAACTAATCTTGAAAAGGAAGGTTCAAAACAAGGAGAAGGTGAAACCTCATGTCATCATATCACCATTATTGAAGAACCAGAGATTGAAACTCCTAAAGAAGATGTGGAAGATGCCCCACAGAGTTTAAAGGATGGTGGCCAATCTACCATAGATGAGCTAAAAGAAGTAAACCTTGGTACAATAGAGGAACCACACACAACTTTCATTAGTGCATCTCTCTTTAGTGAAGAGGAGGGTAAGTACATGAGTTTGCTCATAGAGCACAGAGACATTTTTTCTTGTCGTACAAGGAGATGCTAGGATTTGATTCAAAAGTAGCAATCCATCATCTAGCAATCAAACCAGGATATCGGTCGATTAAGCAAGCACAACGACGTTTTCAATCAAAGCTTATTCCCAAGATCGAGGTTGAAGCCGACAAGTTGATTGAAGCAGGATTCATTCGCGAGGTCAAATATCCAACATGGATAGCAAACATTGTCCTTGTCAGAAAAAAGAACGGGCAACTTCGCGTTTGTGTAGACCTTCATGACCTAAATAATGTATGCCCTGAAGATGATTTTCCTTTGCCTATCACAGAAATCATGGTTGATGCAACTACTGGACACGAGGCGATGTCCTTTATGGATGGGTCGTCTAGATATAACCAAATACGAATGAACCTTTCAAATGAAGAAATGACAACTTTCAGGACTCCAAAGGAAATATATTGTTACAAGGTGATGCCCTTTGGATTGAACAATGTTGGTGCCACTTATCAACGTGCCATGCAAAAAGTGTTTGACGATATGCTACCTAAGTATGTCGAGTGCTATGCTGATGACCTTATGGTCAAATCCAAGAGATGACAAGACCATTTGAAGGATCTAAAAGTTGTGTTCGACCGCTTGCGAAAATATCAGCTGAGGATGAACCCTCTCAAGTGCGCATTTGGTGTGACTTCAGAAAAGTTTCTTAGCTTCATTGTAAGACACCGAGAGATTGAGATAGACCAGTCCAAGATTGATGCCATTCAGAAGATGCCAAGGCCAAAGAGTTTGCATGACCTAAGAAGTTTTGAGGGACGATTGGCTTACATTCGAAGGTTCATCTTCAACCTGGTCGATCGGTGCCAACCTTTTCAAAAGTTGATGAGAAAAGAAGAAAATTTTGTGTAGGATGAGTCTTGTCAAAATGCTTTTGATAGCATAAAGAAATACTTACTTAATCCCCTAGTATTCAGAGCTCCAATACCTGGCAAGCCATTAATATTGTACATTGATGCACAAGAAAGGTCTCTAGGCATATTATTGGCACAAGAGGAGGAGAAGGAAAAAGAACGTGCTCTCTACTATCTAAGCAGAACCTTAGTAGGGCCCGAAGTTAACTATTCTCCCATTGAGAAAATGTGCCTTGCACTTTTCTTTGCCATCGATAAGTTGAGCCATTATATGCAGGCTTTCACATTCATCTAGTAGCAAAGGCGGACCCTATAAAGTATGTTCTGTCCAGGCCGATTATCTCTGGACGCTTAACCAAATGAGTGGTTCTACTCCGGCAATATGACATTGTCTATATTCCCCAAAAGGCGATAAAAGGACAAGCACTAGTAGACTTTCTAGCAGACCACCCAATTTCGTCGGATTGGAAGTTATGTGAAGACTTACCAGACGATGAAGTTTCCTTCACAGAAGTTATGGAACCTTGGACTATGTATTTTGATGGTGCAGTGTGAATAAGTGGTGCGGGAGCAGGCATCATCCTCATTTCTTTTGAGAAACATATGTTGCGTTATAGCTTTGCGCTTGCTGAACTGTGCTCGACCAATGTGGCTGAATATCAGGCATTGATAATTGGCCTTCAAATGACATTGAAGATCAGAGTATCATTCATAAAAATTTACGGTGATTCAAAGTTGATAATCAATTAACTCTAGCTTTAGTATGATGTGAAACATGAAGACTTGAAGCCATATTTCACTTATGCTCGACAATTGATGGAAAGGTTTGACAGTGTGATGCTGGAGCATGTCCTTAGAATAGAAAACTAAAGAGCGGATGCATTAGCAAATTGGGCCACTGCCTTGGCAACACTGGAGGGTATAACTTTGAATATACCACTTTGTCAAGATGGATTATGCTTCCAATTTTGTCTGAATGTCAAGAAGTGAACGTGACGACATCCCATAAAATTGATGAAGAAGATTGGTGTCAACCTATCATAAAGTATCTTGAACATGGAATGCTTCCAAAGGATTCTTGTCATAAAACTAATGTACGAAGAAGGATTGCACACTTCATTTATTACAAGGGAACCTTATATCATCGTTCTCTTGAGCTCTTCCTTCGATGTCTTGGAAAGGAAGAGTTGTTAAAAGCTCTAAAGGAAGCGCATGTAGGCGTCTATAGAGCACATCAATCAGGACCAAAGCTTCAATTTCAGTTGAGAAGAATGGGCTATTATTGGCCTAAGATTGTTCAATATTCAATAGACTATGCAAAGAAGTTTGAGACTTGTCAATTGATGAAAAAAAAAAACATCAGAGAAACATGCAGCGGAAGACTTTGATCATGCTTTACTCTATATGTATCTAAACGATTTAGAAATTAACATGCTATAACTAAACGATAGACCTAAACGAAGAATAGAGAAGGTAAACGATGAGCTTACCTTTGTAGTTCTTAACTTATTCTTTGTTCCAAAACTTCTTCTCCCTTGAAGATCACGAGCAAAGGACAACCACTATGTTGACCTACTAATATCAGGACTAAGAATCGAGTTGTGGGACTCATTTTTACGAAGGAAATCTTAGAGAGATGGAAGGAGGAAGGTGTATCGTTTTAGAGGTTTTTCATGAGATTTTTCATCGTCCTTTTCTCATTCTATAAATTGAAGTTTATATAGAAAATTACATGCAAAATACATGCAATTTTCTTTTATGAAATCTCAACACCTAATTAATCCATTAACCCTTAATGGAATTAGTGGCTTATAAGTTCATTACAAGCTACCACATTTCCCACTAACATTTAGTAACAAATATATTAGTTAAAGGACAATTTGGGCATTTGACCAATTAAGTCAAAGTCAAACTTTGACTTTTCTTAGTTAAAAGTCAACTTTTTGACTTTTTGGTATTTTATCCGTCTTGACTAATTTCAACCTCCTGAGTATGAATCTGCATTCATTTTTCTAAAATTCAAATCATACTTGAATATAAATCCGATCAAAGTTTTGTCTTTCAAAGTGAAAAGTCAACATGTTGACTTTTACAACTTTGACCGTTTCAAAACTTTCCAAGCTTCTAAATATGAATTCATATTCATATTTATATTTTTATTATTTAAATCATATTTAAACATATAGCTTGAAGTTTATATTTACCGACTTATATCATATATTACTTGTCGGTTTCTCTCTCTTTACCTAATTCGAACAATTCGAGTTATTCCAACATATTATTTTTAGTTGAATCCATATGAGCTAGTAGGGTAACCAAATGGATCTATAGATCATGGGCTCCAACGATTCGAGATTAACTGGTTAAACTCTTTTAGACCAAGCTTAATCAACATTCGTTAACTAATGAGTCATTCCACTAAAGACTCTTAGTTGCACTCCCCTCACTATAGATATATTTCTATCCACCTGATATAACCATGATGAGTAAGTTGATCCTTCACAGGTTGTTCGTAATCTTGGCTGGGTCAAAATACCATTTTACCCTCAAGATTACATCTTGCTCCTTAAGACCCACTGATTCACTACTGAACAATTAGTTTAAGGTCTAACCTATAAACCTGAATCATTCTCAGGCCAATGAGAAGGTGAGGCCCCTTGTTTAAGACTTTGATTCAGTCTTTAAGGGAACAACCTATCTATTATCCCAAAAGTGGGTAGGAGTGAATTCCATCTTGCACCCTATGTTCTAGCTATCCTCTCGGTCTTATCCTTGAAATGGGAGGCTTATTAGGCCAGCGATGATGAGCTGCCCTCACCTATGCAGATCTAAGGATATTACCATTTGAACAGAAGTTCATAGTTAGCTCAGGATTAAGATCAAGTTACATAGGTCATTATAATTAAAATAGTCAGTTTATTATTTACAACGTTATAACTAAAAGTGATTATTTCGTGGTTCCAGTCTTATGCAAACTATTTACATAGGACGTCCTCACTTCCATGTCTCCACATGAACGATTCAGAATTACATCATCTGTACTAACTATGGAGCAGGCCGCATCCATAGTGTTTTTCCATAATAAGACGACCCAACCTTATTCATACACCATATACTATTTGGGCTATTAACTCAAACTTAATCCATGTTTATGTCTTTACATAAAGTTCAAGTGTATCGACAAACTTAGTAACATAGCCTCGGGACCTTAATTTATTGGTTTTAAGATTATAGCATTCAATAATAAACTTATTGAATCAAATAACAAAGTACGAGTTTTAGGACATAAATTCCAACATCAATACCATGCAAACCTTATATATCAACCTCCAGAGCCTCTACATCCAACTGTAGCTTCCTTGACGTTCGAGGCTTGGCGACTTGATATGGTTGGTCTTATTACACCAAAATCATCATCAGGACATTCTTATATCCTTGCAGCAATAGATTATTTCTCAAAGCGGGCTGAGGTCATTTCCTTGAGAGAGGCCAAGAAAGAGAACGTGGCAGACTTTATTCGTACCCACATCATCTATCGATATAGTATTTCTCACCGAATCGTGACAAATAATGGAAGACAAATCTACAATAGCATGATAGGCAAATAATGTGAAAAATTCAAGTTCAAGCAATACAAGTCATTCATATACAATGCAGCTACGAATGGCCTAGCAGAAGCATTCAATAAAATATTGTGCAATTTTCTGAAGAAAATTTCAAGTCGAAGAGGGATTGACAAGAAAGAATCGGTGAAGTATTGTGGGCTTATCGAACCACTTATTGCACTCTTACAGGGGTTACACCATATTCCCTTGTTTACGGTGTAGAGGCTATCCTTCCCCTCGAAAGAGAAATCCCATCATTAAGAATGACAGTGCAAGAGGGGTTGACTACTGAAGACAATGTCAAGTTACGTCTTCAAGAGTTAGAAGCACTTGATGAAAAGTGATTAGAAGCTCAGCAAGCATTAGAATGACCAAGTGAGAATATCTAAAGCTTTTGATAAACACGCCAAACCTCGCTCCTTTTAAGTTTGTGATATAGTACTGACTGTAAGAAGACCAATCATCATAACAAGGCATACAGGAAATAAGTTCACACCTAAATGGGATAGACCCTACATTGTCAAAGAAGTTTATAGAAATGACGCATACAAGATTGTTGATCCAGATGGATTAAAAATTGGCCCAATCAACGACAAGTTTCTTAAGAAATTTTATGCTTAACGTCATTATGCAGTAAAAAAAAATCAATTGAACTACGTTATGACTTGATCCCTATATTATAAATTGCACGTAGGCAGCTCAAGGAAAACTTTAAGTTCAGTAAAAAAAAAAATCAATTGAACTACGTTGTGACTTGATCCCTATATTATAAAGGGTATGTAGGCAACTTAAGGAAAACTTGAAGTCCAGTAAAAAAAATCAATTGAATTATGTTGTGACTTGATCCCTATATTATAAAGGGTACGTAGGCAACTTAAGGAAAACTTTAAGTTCAGACAAAAAAAGAATCAATTGAACTACATTATGACTTAATTCCTATATTATAAAGGGTACGTAGACAGCATAAGGGAAACTTTAAGTTCAATAAAAAAAAATCGAACTACGTTATGACTTGATCCCTATATTATAAAAGGTACGTAGGCAGCCTAAGGAAACTTTAAGTTCAGTTAAAAAAAAATCAATTGAACTACGTTATGACTTGATCCCTATATTATAAAAGGTACGTAGGCAACTTAAGGGAAACTTTAAATTCAGTCAAAAAAGAAAAAACCAATTGAACTACGTTATGACTTGATACCTATATTATAAAAGGTATGTAGGCAGCCTAACGGAAAGCTTTAAGTTCAGTTAAAAAAGAAAAAATCAATTGAACTACGTTATGACTTGATCCCTATATTACAAAGGGTACATAGGCAACTTAAAGGAAACTTTAAAATGAGTAAAAGAATAATCAATTGAACTACGTTATGTCTTGATCCAAATATTATAAAGGGTACGTAGGTAGCTTAAAGGAAACTTTAAGTTCAATCCAGTAAAAATAAAAACTAAGTTGAGAATAATGGAAAATAAGAGTAGTGTCATGATCACATAAAGCATGACACTAACAAATGGTTTTCATTCTCATTAAATAATATTAACTTAAAGTTGAAGATGTCCTGTTGAAGGCAATATAACAAAATTTAAAAGGTGTTGCATACTAGGAGCAAGATGTTGCAAAGTTAGATGCTTATAAGGTGGCATCACTCCTTTGAAGTTCAACACTCTACCGTTAAGTTTAGAAGTTCCTCAAAACTAAATTCTATGGCTTTGTTAATGTTTCTTGAAATTTAAGATCACACAAGTTTAGGAGTTCCCTGAAATCAAATTTTGAGAATTTGTTGATGTTTCTTCAAATTCGAGTTCAAAAAATGCATACGCTCATTTACATGCAAGACTGGAGACTTCACCAATGCTCCACCGACTTCGAGGATTGCACTGTTACTTTTCCATGTCCAAGTTCAAAGTTTCATTAATGCATCCTCATATTCAAGCTCGAAAGCTTCATCAACACTTCCTCACATTCAAGCTCGAAAGCTTCATCAACACTTCCTCACATTCAAGCTCAAAGGCTTCATCAACGCTTTCTCATATTTAAATTCAAAAGTTTTGTCTTCTTCAAGCCAAAAGAAAAAAAAAACATTCATCATTGCTTCTTCAAAAAAGTTTGAAGACTTTAGGCTTTCATCGATGTAGATGCAACTTTGCCTCCCTCTCTCCAAGATGACGATGATGGTGTAGTTTCGTCTCCCTCTTTCTAAGATGTCTACGATACAACTTTTCCTCCATCTCTTCAAATGATGATGATGGTGCAGCTTCGCCTTTGTCTCTCCAAGATGCCTGATCATTTTTACTAGGGATTTAGATCCAACGGCAAATGCCCGATCGACTCCCAGTAGAAGTTGCATCGCTAACGGCGAAGCACAACAAAGATGTCTGATCGCTCCTACTAGGCGGTGGATCTGACGACAAATGCCCAATCGTTTGTTAGTAAAAGTTCGATCGTTAACGACGAAGCACGACGAAGATGTCTAATCGCTCTTACTAGAGAGGTGGATCTGACGGCAAATGCCTGATCGTCCCCCAGTAGAAGTTGGATCGCTGACAATGAAGCACGATGAAGATGCCCGATTGGTCCATTCTAAGGCGGTGGATTTGACGACAAATGTCTGATCATCTTCCAGTAGAAGTTAGATCGCTAACGATAAAACATGACGATGATGTCTGCTCTCTCCTACCAGGGCGGTGGATCTGACGGTAAATGCCAAATCGTCCCCCAGTAAAAGTTGGATTGGTAACGGCGAAGCATGACAAAGATGCCCGATTGCTTCTACCAGAGCAGTGGATCTAACAACAAATGCCTGATCGGTTTTTAGTAGAAGTTGGATCGCTAAAGACGAAGCACGACGAAGATACCTAATCACTCCTACCAGGACGATGGATCTAACGGTAAATCTTGATCGTTCCCAAGTAGAAGTTGGATCACTGACGGTGAAGCACAACTAAGATGTCCTATCGCTCCTACTAGGGCGATGGATCTGACGACAAATGTCTGATCGTCTCCCAGTAGAAGTTGGATTGCTGAAGGCGAAGCACGACAAAGATGTTTGATTGTTATACTAGGGCAGTGGATCTAACGACAAATGCCCAATTGTCCCGTAGTAGAAGTTGGATCGCTGACGGCGGAGTCACCTCCACAAACGCTTGCGAAAAAAAAAAGAAGAGCAAAAAAAAAAAAAAGAAAGAAGAAAAAATCATCACCTTTTGAAGACGCATTTGGAAGAAAAGAGAGGCACTTTTGAGATATTTATTTCACTTTTGAGATATTTAAACATTTTTTAATTTTTTAATTTTTTAAATAAAATTAAAATTCAATTATCTTATGTTATTTTATTTTGGAATAAAATCTCAAATTCCACTTTTTAAGATAATTAAGCATATTTAAAAATTTAAAAATTTAGATTTTACCCCAAAATTAAAATTAAAATTTAGATTTTACATCCATTCTTATCTCAAATTTAAATTTAAACCATAAATCTAACTTTATTCCAAGATTGATCTCTTGTATTTATGTCAAAATTAAATTTAGCTATTTTATCCCAAAATTAAAATTGGTCATTCCAAATTCTTGTGCATCCTCAAGACAAATTAGGATATGGTAGAAACCTCATCCTTATCTCAAATTGAAATACGATTTCAAATGTTATTAAAATAAAATCATCATCAAATTTAAATTTTTATCCTCAAATCAAAGTAGATGAGGATAAAACCTTAAAGTTTTCTCAAATTAAGGATTGACCATATTCCAACCCTTATTTAAAATTTAAATCAAACTCATGTACTAAATTCATAGTTTGATTAATTTGATATGTAAAATTAAGCAAAAAAATGCTTATATTTGGACTTTAAATTTATCTTTTTCGAGATTTACCCATCCATACACATACATAAATCTCAAAATTGGGCATTTATTGAATAAGAAATTTTGGAACCAATCACAAATTGCCACGTCATTAACTAAAATAATTACATTTGGGATTAACTAAAAATTGACATGTGTCCCAAATTAAATTTAAAGACAAATTGGTCCATTCTAATGATATCAAATGTTTTTGTTATGACAGTTGGATAAAATTAGTTATTTTAGTTCCATTAAATATTATTTACTTGGGCTAAAATTCAATTGAGCCCAAAAATAAGTTTAATTTAGGCCAAAGTTAAATATGACCCAAATCCATGTGATTAAGCTCACGGGTCTGGTCCATGGACCAACTAGGCCCAAGTCCATAAAAGCCACCAGGGAACTTTATAAATAGAGGAGTTCTCTTCATTTGTGTGGGTTGGAAATTTTTTACTCTAGAAGGTCTAGAGAGAATTCTCCGAAGAATCAGAAGACTCCCTAACTCCGAAAGTCGACTACCCTTGAAGAATAAAGCTCCTTTGAAGATACAAGCTTTCTTCCAAGGCTCCAATTTCAAGAACATCACATGCTCTTCTTCCTCAAATCAAGCGTAAGCATCAAATCTAGAGAGAATCAGAGGATCAAATTCTAAAGATCGAACCACATCGCATCAAATCAACTCAAGCACAACATTAACACAAGTTCAACTCCATGAATTAAATTTCTTCGAAAATCTCATGTGAATACCAGCTACTGCTTAATTAAATTTCAAGTCTTCACATGACATAACACCCAAAACCCAACTCCACTGATTTGATAATTACAAAGCTTTTGGCTGACATAACCCTGAAGTCTTCTTTAAATTTCATTTTCTGCCTACAACCTCTTACACAATCGTTTAGCTTTTTACATGATCGTTTAGCTTTGAAACGATCATTTTAACTTCCTATACAATTGTTTAACAAAATACTCCTTCAAAACATTCTCCAAAACTCTTATTACTAACAATGACCTCAACTTAGGTGCTGGTCTTACATGGATAGCCTTCAAAACAAAGGAAATGAAAGACATTTTGTAGAGAATTCATAATTTGTTTTATGTTTTTAGATTCAACAGATATGCATATGGTAAACGATTCGAATTATAATTTCTGAAAGTTTTTATCAAATTATGTGATCCAAAACTGTGAAAATTCTAAAAACAATATTTTTATGTTTTAGTTATATAAAGAATTTGAATTTTACATTTTAAAAGCAGGATTATATTGAATGCATATACAATATTTAGAAATACAATATGTGATGCTATAAACTCAATTCATGTTTTAATATATATAATGTAATACAAAGAAATTATATAATATTGAAAATAATAATTATATAAAGTCGGTCTCAATCGAGAGGTAAAGGAGAAAGGCTGGCATTTTTCATTAAGGTTCTTGTTTCTGTAATCATTAGTCTTCTTCGATCAGCACTGCTCCGTCTTCCTCAACACGAAAGGTTGATTTCTGAATTGATGGATCGAAAGAAGTGACTTTTCCAGTTTGAGTAGGGGTTAGAATCAAAGGATAATTCCTCTTGAATTTGACTTCTATCACAAGGACCTTGATGATGATAAAATCGTCACGACCCTCTTTTTCTGCATGTGCTTGAGGTCCATATTTTATGCTCAACAGGAAAAGCTCGACCCCCTACTCCAGTATAACTCTCAGAGTAGTGGAGAAATCGGTTTGCTCTCAAAGAGTTGAATCCTTAATTTACATCAAAGGCTTTGAAGAAAGCCCATTCCTTATTCTCAGGCTGACGGGAAAGAAGGAAGCCTCAATCCAAATTATCAGCATCCCATTCTCCGTATTAAAGAAAATGAAAATGAACTTGCTTGAATTCGTCGTGGTACCCATTTCGACATATGTGGGAGAGGATAAGGAAATATATTGGACGCACAATCTTCACATTGTTATACCTTTCCAAAGGGCTGAAGGAAAAGCATAGCTACCCAAGTGGGCCATCTCGCCAATCCTTCTAAGAAGAGAAAGAGGCGAAAAAAAGCAGCACACAAGAAAGATTTTTAGTAATTGACATTGACATGGAAAGCAAAGAATAGGAAGACATGAAGGTCATACACGATTACCTAGTTTTAATGGAAGTAAAAGCCTTTGAAAAGGAAACCAAGGGGGAGCCTTTCCAGGCTTGCCTTGGCAACTGAACCGTGACACAGAAGTAGGGGAGTATCCTTAAAGGAGGTTGTGGGACAACAGATGTTGCATAAATCAGTGGATTCAATGGATCCAGCGAACGATACCATCCATTTATTTTGTCATGATTCTGATTATTTTTTTTTGTTGTTTACTGAGTGAAAAAGGTGCAAAAAGTCAATGGAATAGTTTCACCGCCTAGAATCTACATACGTTAAATTAAAAATTTAGTTTTCATGATTTTAAAAAGTCAGAATTTAGTCTCTATCGTTTATAATTAGATAATTAGAGTTTAATTTAACTAGAACCATTATATCTTTTTATAGCTCCTCAATATCACTTTTAGAAAATTGACTATAAAATATAAAGTGAAAAAAGAGGACTAATTTAAAGCCAAAAAACTTAATTGAGCGATCAAAATTTAGACAAATCGTGCATCACCTAAAATTGAAGCTTTGCAAAAACTCATTTCTCATCCCCTAATTTGTTACTGAAATTAAGGTCATCTTCTCTCTTCACCTCTTCTTTTTTAGGAAATTGCAAAAAATAATCCAATTTTGAAAGGGTTATGGGGGTTTAAGACGGGTTGGAATAGACTTTTAGGACAAAATATGGGTGAAAGTCCAATTTGGCTTTAAGGTAAAAACCCTAAAATCATAAAATTGAATAGAATACTCTCCCGCCTGCAAACTTCTCCTCCTCTCCATCGGACAAAAGGTGAACCTTCATTAGCTTTTCTTTACTAACAAAGTGAAAGATCTTAACAGGGAGAACAAAATGTAAACATCGAAGCTCCGAACTATGAACCTCGAAGGATGAGGCAGCGATGATTAAGCAATAAACCAAGTGGAGATAACAACAATGAAAACGCAACCCACATGGTAAATTACAAGTGTATTTGGAAGACTAAGACGACAACTAAAACTCAAAGACTACATCATACTCAAACTTCCTCAAAGACTACATCATACTCAAACTTCAACCTTTGAAAGGAACTTGGTCCTTCATGACTTAGAAAACATTCTATGTTTGGGTTCTGTAAAAGTTTTTTGGGCGATAAGAAGAATAGCAAAATGAAGGTTTATTTTGGATAAATGATAATTTTTTATTTAAGTCGATAAAATAGAAAAATTGAAAAATATGGAAAAAAATTTGCTGGAACAATGTCTTAAATGTCCTACTAAGTGAAAATTTTGAATCCAAAATACAATTATTCAAGACACCACAAATACCTTATAATTAAAATCAAACTCCCAACACATAATTAATACCTATCACCATCAAAGCTCCACATAATTTCTGCAATCGTTTTATATCTTCTTCAAATCGTGTGCGTTCAGGCAAAAACGAATGAAGTTAACTTCCAACTTCATCCCCTTCAAACCCTTCAAAGGCTTCATACATTTGGTGCAAATCAAGAATTTTTCTTCTTGTCAGCTCCTCTAACCGGAGACTCATGTATCAAACAACCCACTGCAAACCCCAAGAAGAACTATGACTGAAAGACAGAACACCCACGATAAAACTCACCGTGAAACTCACCGGAAATGCCGCTCGATCCTTCTATCCTCTTGGTTGTGGCTAAACCCATGAAAATCGACGAAATTCAATTCCAACAAATGTCAGAATCGAGAAACCCACTGCAAACCCATGACCAACGTCTGACGCCGTCTAATGCTACTAGAAAAAGCCCGTCGTCGATTACGTCAAAACTCAGACATCTTCCTCTCTATCGGCCACGCTTTTCTCCTCTCTTGTTTGCAAGAAAAACTTTCTCCCTCTCACTGTGTTTGTCTTTTGCGTTGGCTGCCCCCTCTATCTCAATCTCCTTCTTTTCTTTTCTCAAATAAAACCTAAAAGAAGAAGATTCAAATATTTGCAAAAATTTTATTGAGGCATAATTACAATTCTAAAATTTAAATTCAAATTGTTATTAAAAATATATATTATGTATTATTTAATAAATTTTTTAAAATATAAAAAAACAAAAAATTTTGAATTTATATTTGACATATTTTAGGGGTGGATCTAAAATTTAAATTCAATTTGTTAATAAAAATATATATTATGTATTATTTAATAAATTGTTTAAAATATAACAAAGGTGAAAATCTTGTATATATATTTGTCATTATTGAAGGGGAGGTTGTTGCAATCTTGTCCAGCAATAAAATAGCAGATTTATTTAAGATTTACCAAATTTGAATGTTGTTTGCAAAATACAATATCTTCGTGCTATTTCCAATATCCTATCTCATTTTTTGAGCTATTCAAATATACTGTATTTGGAATATATGGATTATCCTTTACCTAGGGGAATGATACTATATCTTGATGACCAAATTTTTTACCTTTTTGTGTGTATCCCAAATCTGTTGTTTATAACATTGTTCATACTTGACATACACTATGTCTGGAAAATCTTAACTCTATTGGTTATTATAAAGTTTGATTAGTTAAATCACTATTTAGGAAATCATTCTTATTATTTAGGAAATCGGGCTTATTATTGGTTTTGTAACAAATTCATCTTAATGTTAAGTTTTTTGGATTGGAAAAGTGTATGATTATATGAGCAAATAAATACTAATATTTGAATATGTGATCATGATATAGAACGAATAGTTTATCACATTATTTAAAAGCATAAATTACAATGTAATTGTTAAATATTGTGGAACTAATATGGAAAGAATAATATTGTCGTGTAGTATGTACAAATACATTGTAACTCTATAGAAAATCAATGCAATCAAACCTGACCAATTTAACAAATAAATCGATATTGTTAAATTTAGAAAGAAAACAAATAAAAACAATAAAACAAATGGAACAAATTAAATATATTCAAATATATACTTTTCTTATATTTTCAAACAAATCTTTTCAAGTGGGTTAATAAAATATATTTTTTTATTTAGGAGCTTAATGAAATATGTTGAATTAAATCGAATTTATTAATATTTTTGTTAATAAATAAATAAATTTGGAAATTATCAAAACAAATTAAAACTAATAAAATATTTTCGTATATCAAACTAAATGGTTGTTATGAAAAAATATCAAAACTAATAAAATTTCAATTTCAAATTCGCACATTTCTCTCAAGTTTGTTAAAAAAATTAATTAATTAATTTTAAATTCAAATTGTTACTAAAAATTAGCGTACTATATTATTTAATAAATTTTGATAGATATTTTGGAATAAAAGTTGTGAAATTTTAAATAATAACAATTTTGAATTTTAAATTTAAATTCAAATTGATATTTAAAATTTATCTTTGCCATTATTTTAGTGATATTATATAAGATGCGAATTCAAATTGATGATTTTAGAGGATGATATAAAATCTAAATTCAAATTGTTATTAAAAGTATGTATTATGTATTATTTAATAAATTTTTGATAAATATTATGAAATATAAACAACCTAAATCTATTGAATTTATATTTGCTATTATTTTATGGGTATTATCTCAAATTTGAATTCTAATAGTTATTAAACGTATCTATTATGAATTTAGAAATAAATGGTTAATTAATTGATTTAAATCGTAAGAATCTGAAAATCTAGTAGAAATTACCGCTATATTTTTAGGGGATGTTGGTGCAATCTTCTTCAACAAGAAAATATTTTAGTTGAGATTTACCAAAACTGAATGTTATTTACAAATACATTATATTCGTGATATGTGATATTCGACCTTTTTTTACCTATTCAAATACACTGTATCCGTAAGAAATAAATTGTCCTATATAAAGGGGTATAATTGGGTCTATAAAAGTCAAAAAAGTCTGCCGCCGACGATTATGCTATAAATTAAAAGATTTCCAGGATTTGCTATTTTTCAGTTTATTATTTACTATTTTGCTATTTACACAGTTATCTCTATTTTTTCCTTTGTTTGTTCAAATCAATTGTTTAGTTTTGTTGTTTACTATATTGGATTTTTGTGTTTTTTTATTATTTCTATTGTTTACTTTTTTTTTATCTTAAATATAGAATAGTTGAGTTTTTTTTTCTTTTTTTGGTTTCATTATTCAGAGGAATATGTTTTTTTTTTTCTTTTAGAGTGTTCTTTAGATTTGGATCGGAGAATTGGTCGTGAATTTGAGAAAACTTTGGATTTTGCCTATCATGTACTGTTTGAAATTTGGATCTAGAATATTATGTACTATTAGATTGATCTTGAATATTTTGTTTTTCTCTCTCTTTAGAATATTCTAATCAAATACTTTGGATTTGTAGATTCTATATTGTTTTGAAGTTTTGCAAATATATCTTGTAACATCTCGAAACTTCCAATCTTGAAACTTGGAACACCAAATTAGAGTTTTAGGAGGCTTTACACATATTTTAGATAGTTTTTTACTAATCTTTCTGTATCTATTTATTATCTCGCAAACATCTTACAATCATCGGGCACATTCCTAACTTCACATGCCCAATTGTATATCAGTCTATCACTTGTTTATGGTGACTTAAAGTGCTTTCTCGCATGGCTAAGAGATTTTTTTAGGTTTTTCATTTGTATCTCGCAAACATCTTATACCTTCCAAATGTTAATTCTGTGATCCATAATCAATTCTATACTTCTTTTAAGTACATTGGAGTGCTTCTACAAATGTTGAGAAAGTCTTTTAACTATTTTTATATTATCTCAAAAACATCTCGCAGACATCTCACAAATATCTCTCACATTTCAAACTTCAGTTGCCCAATTCCATATGACTTATACATTTGTGTAGGGTGATTTAGAGCAGTTTCACACATGGCTTAGAGACTTTTTTATGTTTTTCATTTGTATCTCACAAACATCTCAGAACTACCAAACTCTAATTATGTGAAATCAATTCTATATTTCTTTTAAATCCTTTGGAGTGCTTCTACACATGTTTAGGATGTCATACCATATTTATGCAGTAAACTTCATTTTCTCAAATTTGCCATACTGGTCTCTTTATTCTTTCTAATTAAATCATGCCTATCAAAAAAAAAAATTCAAGCTTACGTTATGACATCGACGAATTCACTAATGTACATGATTAAGTAATCCCATCATTTTAATTGGTCTATGGTGTCTCAAAAGGGCTTTTAACGGGTTTGTTGCAAATAATAGATTGCAAGACAAGTTTTTCAAGCATAAATGATATGAATCGACCAAGCATCAAATTATTAGTTAGATTATTTTATTTAATGAATGTGATGTAATTTTAATATTTTTCAGTTATCTTTTTTAATATCATCTAAATATGGTTAGTTTAGTCTTTTTAAAATGCATTAGGGTTTTATTGGGAGGTTATTTAAGCCTAGCCTTTAGGTTGTTTAAAGCGAGTTTTTTATAATTGATGTTTTAGCGTCTTTTTCTATCAATAGAAATTCTCTTGTAGATGACAAAAACTCATCGCCACCTTTTGCAATTCTTGATTCAGGCTTCATGCGAAGAATAGCCAGGTAACTTTGATCACCGTACTTGTGGAGTGCATGAACTTGGAATGAGAAATTAGTTATTTGTATAATGTTCTTCGATCAAAGGGTAATCCTAGGGCATCCTAACAAGAAAGAATTATATGAAAATTTTAGTAATTGAAAATTAGGAACCCAATTGGTGAACCCCTAATATCAAATTCTAAAAACCCAAAACAATTTGACAACAACCCAAGGAAAGGTAAGACTTCAAGTTCGAAAACTGCACTAGCAAGGTGATAAAACTTACCTGAATGTTCTTCTTAGAAACTTTGAATAAATAATTGCAAAAGGTGTTGATGAGGTTTTGTCATCTACCAGAGCATTTTTATTGATAGAAAAAGAACCATAAAACATCAATTATCAAAAAACTTCTTTAAACAACCTAAAGGCTAGACTTAAATGTTATTAAAAAGGATAAAACTGAAAAATATTAAAATTACATCACAATTATTAAATAAAATCTAATTAAAAATTTGGGGCTTGGCCGATTCATATCATCCTCTCCTTTTGAAGGATTCATTCTTGAATCCAAATCAAAATCTTGTAAAGCAATTTTAAAGTCATGAGATGTCAAAGGTAGATACCATCTAGTATTCCTCCTAGTTTTGAAAGAATATTGGTCCTTTAAGCCTCTAATCAGTTTGTGACCATCAAAAGAACTTAGGCCACTCATGGAGTTTCGCTTTAATACTTTTACTTCTTGCAAAAATATAATTCAAAGGAAAAACTAGGCAAACTTGGTGGAGGTTCACTTGTTAGAAAACAAACTTCTTTGTCATCCTCACAAATTTTCAAACTCACATTATTGGCTTTTCTCTCATCAATGTTTGCACTTTTCTTCTTCATATATTTCTATTTTTTTTTTGTCTCAAACTCATGTCTTTTGTCTTTCAACTCCACATAACAAGTTTTTATTCTCTTGGAAACAATTGTATAATAGTAGGATCAAATATTACTTTGGGCTCTAATAGACTAGAAAGTACGTCAGTTTCAAGTTCACTACCAGCTACTTCCTCACTGCCATTAACACATGCATCTCTAGTAATAAGTGGTTTAACAACAGTATGAAGATTACAAACATGTGAGTCCTTGCAATCTAATGACTTACTAGACAAAGCATCATATTCATGCATTGATACAACATTATTACACTTCTTTTTACTAGTGGTGACATTAAAAATGAGCTTAGATTTAGTGTACCTTGAAGATTTTTGCTTGTTAAATTTATATGCATATGCAATTGCTCAAGGATATATCTTGTTTAGGCTCTACTTGAGTGACTATTAAGCAACTGAAATAGGTTATGTGATAAAAGGAGCAAACCTACTCATGCGTTGCAAAACTTCTAAAGATATGTATGTAGTACAAGTTTGCCTCTTTATCTCCCAAGTGCAAGAGAAGAGAGATTTCCTAGTAAGTCCAAAGTTGAACACAGAAAATCTAATGCTTCTAAATGTCTTATCGCGCAACTAAAATCATGTGGTATAATCTGTAAGTATAAGTATGAATAGTATTATTTATCCTAGTTATTTACCCTATGGTGCTTTAACGGTGCAAGGTAAGCATGGCGATGAAGTGTAATGAGAAGCAAACTCATTTCTAGGCAAGGTGAGGAAGGAAAGTCTAATTTTCTGATCGCAATGAATTGTGCTTTAATAGTTCAAGGCGATACAAAGCATATATTAACTTCGAATTAGGGCGAGCGACCTCTCGATGCCTTTGCCATACTTGCTCGCCTTTCGAAATTCAAATACTCAAAATTAAGCTATGATTTATATCTAATCATCTTGTTTACATTATTCGTAATTTATCCTTGATTAAGGCGAACAACCTCTCGGCTTTTTTGCCACACATGTAAGCATTTCTGCAACTTATGCAAAGGATAAATTTGACGACAAGATTGTATAGCTACAATCTCCTCGCCACTTGCTTAGTTAAATGCGCGTTTTCACTTGTCAGGTAATTGCGATCAATATAATTGTCTTTCTCTCTAATACCCAATGTTTTGACATCCGCATTTAACTCAACAAAACTCATAATGCATACACTAGGATTCTCTAATATTAAAAACACATTTCATTACTCGCAAACTAATCAAATTGATTGAACATGAATAGTAAAAGAAAAATGGAAGAATGATAGAAGAAATGCATTACTATTATAAATATAACTTTAGGCCTCTCGGCCATAGTGTACAAATTACAAAGTAATACAATAAAAAGACAAAATGGAATACAGAGAGATGTATCAAGCCTTATAGTATGATTTTTCATACTACTTAGCCCTGGATTTTGCCTATCTGTGAGAGGGAAGAAGGTGGGGAAGGAACTCTCTCTCTCTTTTCGTTCTAAGCTCTCACCTAAAACTCAAGGGAAAAAAGGATGGACAATATGAGCTTTCTCTCCGGCCAAGAATCCACACGCAAGCCTGTAGTAGAGGCTTGTATTTATAGGAGATGATTGATGTTGACAGGACATTCCATGCGTCACTAATGCCTCTGAAAAGCTACATCAACGCTGCACATACACCCTTTGTGTGCTAGTGCATCAGATCGCCTAGCATGATTGCTTATCACCGTGTTGGTTATACGCATCTTCTTGTGAAAGGATCGTTATCACATTTTTCATATTATCTTGTGATAAAACACTAAAAATGCAATAAAACAAAGATTATATTTTTTTACAAGACGCGATCCACAAGTTAATCAAATCGCTTACTTTTTCCTTTTATTGTCTCATATTCTTATGCACTAAGACTTCATTATTTTACATAAAAGTCCATGATAACTTTTATTTCTACAAGTTATCAATTTCCTTTAGAGTAGTCTTTTTATCTTGATGACAACGTGCACCATTTTTTCGAAGTCCTCACAAGGTTAAATTTCTTCTCTAGCAGCAAGCTTATCAATAATTTTCTCATTAAGCCCATTGTAGAACCGATCCATGGCAGTTTCCTCTTCCTCACATATGTTAACCTCCTCAAGTAGTAAAAACTACTCTTCATAGTAAGTGTTCACACTTTCGCTCCCTTGGTGTAACGCTTGAAGTTGTTGTGCACAATCTTTCAAGTAATGTTGGCACAAACCAACTCTTCATGAGCTTTCTCAATTCTAGTCATGTCTCCACTGGACCCTCCTGTTGCCTTCTCCTCTTAGAACACACCTTATCCCAATATGTTTGTGCATACCCCTTAAAATGTATTATGGAGACAGTTACATTCTTCTCTTCATAGAGATCATTACCACGAAGGATATGTTCTGTCTCATGTTCCCATTGGAAAAAGTCCTTAGGATTAGGTACCATGAAATTTTGGAAACTTAACTTCATTGTTTTCAAAACCTTGATCTCCATGGTTGTTTTCTCTTCTACCTTGCAGTCTTCTATTATGAAAACCTCTCATTCCTCTTGAGTCATGTCGCTCTTGTAATACTTGTATCTTCTATCCCATCGGCTTACTAAAGGTTTAAAGATAAATTAAGAGTTACTCAAGAGTCTCGGGCTAAGTCAAAAGTCTCGGGGCAAGGATGTCCAAACTCGATCCTACTCGATCGAAAGGAAAGAAAAAGAGCTTTGAAGTAAGAAATCTCAAGTAGTCTTGAGTAATCCTAAGCGAGATGGAAAACATGAAGCAAATCCCGATGCTAAGGCAACAACATATCAGCCCTTATCGATTGAGTTGAAAGACAAAAAGGTTTTAGAGTTGTGTCTTAGGCCATTTCGTACCCATGTTTGGCCAGGAATGAGAAAAGAAAAATATTAGGATTCTCGGGCATGGTTTCAAGTGTGTATGGACAAGAAAAGTGCAGATCTCAGAGGATCTCAGGTCGATCTTGACCAAGATCATTAAAGGGACGCATGATAGATAGATCTCCGAAAATTTCTATCGCATAAAGGTTTATTGTTTCGGATGCAAAGTTTCTTTTATGTACAAAAGACCCTCATTTCTCTCATTTCTCATTATTTCTCACCTTAAGAGCAAGGTAAAGAGAAGAAGTAGAGAAGAGTTGACATTTTCTTGCAAGTGTTGGAGCCAAGCGAGGGTGTCGTCTGATCAAGCTCCAATTGAGTTTCCTGTCAAGAGGATTTCAAGAAGTTGGGCATTTTGACAAGTTTAAGCTAAGGAGGAAGAGTTAAAGCCTAAGGTGTAGATCCAAGTAAGTCCAAGTTTATTCATCCTTGTTTAAGAAGCTTAAAAGCGAGTTTGCTAAGTTGAGGCTTTTTGTTTTAGGCTCTAAATATGTTGGCAGCTCATGTTGAGCTAGGGCAAACTTGTAGAACCGATCTTGAGCATGCTAAGAATACCTAAAAGAGTTTGAAGAAATGAAGGTTAGTAAAGAAAATAGTTCTTGTGAGGTAGAAAAAGGAAAAGGTAAAGAAGTTGAAGAAGTTTCCCTTTGATGGAACCAAAGTAACTTGATATTTTCTTATTATTTTTCAGACAAGAGGAAATAGTGCAAATCTATAAACCAAGAACCTAGCTAAAAGTTGTTGGTGACAAAAATGAATTTTAAAAAATTTCTAAGCTTGATTTACAGATTTTTATTTCTAAGCATGCTTGAGTCTAAGCATTTGAATAACTAGATTTATGATTTATTTACAAAGTATGAATTTCGAGTTTAGAAATGAATTTATTAGAAAGCATGTTGAGCTGAATTTTAGCATTCCAACTAAGAAATATCTCTTTAACCATGGGATTTTTGAAAATGTGTTTGAATACTAAATTTTGAAAGTATTTAAGAAAAGAATTTATTTAAGCAAAGCTAAATTTGAGTCTTACATAATGCAAGAGCTTGTCATAAGCATGCTAATTAAAGTTAAAGTTTTAGTTTGAGATTTCTAAATATGTTCCAATCTATACCGAGATGTCTTGATCTAATAGCAACCCTATGGGGGAGATAGATTATCTTGTGCACAGAGGTTGTGTGATGAGGGTATCCAGTAGATGCCTATAGTTTCTATTACATAGACTAGATAAGAGATGAGGGCATTTATGGATGCCTAGATTTTCCATCTCATGATAGCTATAGCGAAATAGGGTGCTACTGCACATAGAGTTTCATCTCATGATAGCTACTGCACCTAGAGTTTCATCACAAGATATAGTTCCATGCCTAGAGTTTTGTCCCGTAGATACACGAAATCCAAGGTATGCAAGAAAGAAAAGAGAAAGTTGAAAGCTAAGTTTAAGAAGATAAAGTTTCTTTACTAAGTTTATGTATTTATTTGCTTAAGGTTTTATTAACATGTTTTGTTTTAAAAGTTTTCACCCACACGGCTTTATAGCTCACCCTTCATTGTTTTATTTTTCTTATAGGTAGAGATCACAGTTCTGGTGCCTGCTAGAGCTCGACCTAGTCTGCTAGAAGTTGAATAGAGTTTTGTGTGGCTCATTCCATTCATGCATATTGAGTTGTGTTTAAATTAGAATAGGCTTAGCTATGTTGTTTGTAATAGATTTGAAAAAGGCTTTTGATTTGAGTGTTGTAATAGTGTTGTCTGGTCAAGACCCTGAACTTAGTTCTGTCTATATAAGACTGTTCAACAGGTTGACCATTAGTGGGGTACATCTAAAGATATTTTGTAAAGATTTAAATTTAGCGTTTCCAAGTTTAGACCTTTCTTTCCGTACTTTATGTCTAAGTTAAGTACTTTAAAAGAAGCAGGAAGGAATTACAAGTAGAATAGGATCGACAGATGTCATGAGAAGAAGAACGATGTCGGTTGGCTTCGCCCCACATCTCAAGCCTAGTGAGGAGGTTCTCTGGGATGGGGCATGACAACTCCACTCTTCTAGGCCATTTATAACAGGGATAAGTTAGATTCATTTTGCCCTGAATCTTCTTCCCTTTCAGGACTCCCATAACCCGTCTCCTTATTTCAGATCTTTCTCTAGCTTATAACCTTTGTTTGAATCTATTTAACCTCACATTGATTAACGTATCCAAACATCACATGACTTCCTCATTGAATCTTTGTAACTACCCTTGTGAAGCACCCCCATTGTCCGCCATGGTTGCAAAACAAGAGCAACTGAAAGAAAAGTGGACCTCGCAAATCACTCTCTCACGTGTTTCTCTCAATAGGTGAAGTCCACTCGTGTTTATACTCAATTTATAACTCTCCCTCATAAATATGAACTCTTTCACTAAGGTGTTAGCCAGGATTTTGCAACCAAGTTCAGAAAATTAAGCAAGCCAATAACAAACCAAGCAAGAAAAAATGTCAAGTACCAAATTCAAGCAAAGAATCAATTGAACGCAGCAAAGAAACGAAAACTAGAAATTAAGAACCTAAAGTTCAAGAAATAAACTAGACAAGAAACAACAAGAACTATGATATCTAGAATTAAGAATCAAATATTCAATATCCAAGATTTATGCAAGATGACCAAAGAAAGGCGAACTACTAGACAAAACAATGACAAAAAGAAAAAAAATGAAGAATAAAAACTAATATGGCACTACTTTTATCGAAAACCCAATTTAGATCATAAAACAAATGGACTTTATACTATTAATTTTCTTATGAAATTTTAGCCGTTCAAAACTATGAAAGTTCAACTTATTAATTGACATGCTGCTTGACATGCTTACTTGACCAACCTACTTCCAATTTTTAAAAACTTCTCCAGATCACCCTTGGCGAGTGATTTTTTTTTTTTTAACATTCCATGGTAACTCGGCGATTCTTCTATTTTTTATTCAATTGACAATCAATTCCCCTTTTTTGCAATCTAATTTAATTTAATTTTTATTCCAGTTGAAACTAGGATTTCAGTTCAACCTCCAAACAATTTTCTTTTTCAAACAAGAATAAAACAACAACCCTAATTCATCTAGAATAAATCAATAAAGAAATTAAAAATATAACCAATCTAGAGTCTATGCTCGAATACAAAATGATATGAAAACCCTAGGATTTGAATATTAGGAACCCAATTGATGAATCCCTGGTATCAAATTCTAAAACCCCCAAAATAATTTCACAACAACTCAAGGGAAAGGGTTAAATTTGGATTACTCAATTCCTCACTCCAAGTTCAAGAACTCCACAAGTAAGATGATCAAACTTACCTGAATGTTCTTTGAATCCAACCCTGAATAAAGAAGTGCAAAAGGTGGTGATAAGGCTCTTTCGTTTATCAAAGAATTTCTATTGATAGAGAAAACTCTAAAACGTCAATTATACAAAACTCCCTAAACAACCTAAAGGCAAGACTTAAATAAGCCCCCAATAAAACCCTAATGCATTGTAAAAAGACTAAATTAACTTTATTCAAATGTTATTAAAATGGATAAAACTGGAAAATCTTAAAATTTCCTCTCAATTGTTAAATAAAATCTAATTAATAATTTAATGTTTTGATCGGTTCATATGATAAAGATACTATTTACGTAAGCCAACTAGAAAAGGAACATGAGAGTGACGATGAAGATGTGGTAAAATTAGCTTTTGTGTACCTTATTGAGCTATCTTGATTAGGAAAAAAAACGAGAACCAAAATAGATGGAAATATTCTTAAAATTGTTGATGATTGGGACTGTAACGCCCCGCTCGAATGTCGTGCCCTGCGACCAAATGGAAGGTGTGCCGCCTAATTCATCACGCACTTCTCACGAGATAGCGCGCTAAACGCCTAGTAAGCGAAACAACTCTTTTCTCTTGTCTCTTAACGAAGCTCTTCCAATTGAGCCTTAAGACTTTCACTTCTTTTATAGCGAAAAACTTGAACTCCTTCCTTTATTAACTTAAGGCTTACAAATTACAGATTACATATTACACTTTGCTTTGTACAAACTAAACCCTCTGGTCTTCTTTTGTCCTTCTTCCACTAAGGTGCAGTCTTTCGTGCTACGGTGGAAGAGACATGGTGGAACTCTCTTGGCACTGATACTTGGCTTTTGCTTTAATTACTATCCATTTTTTCCTTCTTTCCCTATTCAATTTCCTCCCTGAGGCAGGCGCTTAGAGGTGTGAAGCTTCTCTTTCTCTTCCTTACCCCGTTCCTCCTAAAACCTCAGACTTGATGACAATCGTTAGGGCTTCCTTACCGTGCCTTAACTATTCGGGATTCTCATGCCTCTCTTCCTTACATAGTTGAGGTTTGGGCGTTAAGAAGCAGCAACCTTACCAACCAACTCCATGAACACATGATGAGATGTCATGGTTAGCACGTCATGTAAGACTACAGAAATGCTCTGCCTTCTCTCCTTAGCTTGGCTACACAGCCTCAGAACTAACCTCTGAATGGCCTCAACGCCTAACAACCTCTAGAGGGAAAACATTTAAAACATAAGTCAAACAGGCTTAGTGAGTGACAGAATTTTAAAAAACCTTTTAGGGAAGTCATAAGGAATCCACAATAAAATAACCAATAAGTCATAACACATGAAGTTTGTCGCCGGGGACAATTAACACATATTGCAAACACCACAATTCAATAACCACACAACGAGTTACAAAACTATACAATTATTACAATTGCAAGGTTATTTTGAGACCTGAGAATCTCCCCTAGTTGACCTAGGATTCGCTCTCGCCAGAGTCATGCAAGTTACCTGTGATATCCAACAACATCTCACCATATTTACATTCTTAGACTTGAAAGTTACACTCCACTAGCATCTCATCAGCATCACTCTCACAAAGAGCGCTACAATGCCATACGTTGGAATCATTTCACAACAAGTCCATTCTAAGACCTAAGAATCTCCCCTCACTGACATGGGATTTGCTCTCACAACTATCATACAGGTTATCTAGGATATCCAATAACATCTCGTCACATTCACATTCTTAGACCTGGGATTTACACTCCACCAGCGGCTCATTAGCATATTTGTTACAGCGAGCACTACAACTCCATATGTTGGAATCTTTTTACAATAAGTTCGTCTTGCGACTTAGGAATCTCCCCTCATTGACCTGAGATTAGCTCTCACCAGTATCGCGTGAGTTACCTGAAATATCTAACAGCGACTCGCCACATCTTTTCCACAACTCGCCCCAACTTAGGAATTTTCCACTTGCTAACCTGGGATTCGCTTTCACCAATATCACACAAGTTACATGGGATTCTGTCCAACAATTTTCGATAGATAAAGCCATAACTATACAATACAATATCACTGCTTACTAATAGCATAGATCAATACAGTCAATAATACATTTCGTAATCATCAACACACAGAGAGAATACTCAACATGCATCATGCATAAACACTACTTCTTAGAACAGGGATCAACCAGTGGTTTAGAAATAAAATTCGAAACCTTTACCACTACTTATAAGACACGCTTTTCCATCTTTCAAAGAATACTCGGGTTTGTGGAAACATTTACCCCTTTCACCTTACTTTAAGAAAATGTTCACAAAATGAATCTTAACAATTGCAAAAATAGGATTCATAAAACATACTTGATCATTCAAAGAAGGGTAATAAAACCACATTGATTTCTTTCGAACAATGGTCGTAAAATAAAACATTGTAACATTACTCGCAATACATATGTAAATCATTTTTGTCACTCACAAACTATTTCTTGAATAACTGGAAACTATGCTCAAATAACAGCTTTTAAAACAAGGTGCCACTCACATAAAATATTTAGCCTTGACTTCTCCCTTCTCGGCTTTCAAGTTTCTCTTTTTGTTTGAGGTTGGAGGATCCGCCTGTTCTGCATTTGAAACTTTCTCCTTTTTCCCTCATCAAGAAAATTTACACTTTTCTTTAAAGAAAAACTGTCATTTCCTTTGTTTTTTCGTCCTATTTATAGAGACCTTTCACATCCTAGGGTCACTTTGGTGCTTTACACGTGTCATCTTAGCACACACCGCGTTATGCTACCAATCCAAACTTGACACGAAGTCTACTCATCAACGGCGATTTTACTTTTCGTTTGAGACGCAAACCTTATCTCATTGGGAAGCCAAACTATTAATTGCCCTATTGTTCCTGTTCTCTTCCCGAAGAAGCTATCGTAGTTTCTTCCCACAGTGAGTTTTCATGTCCTTGACAAGACGTTTACTTTCTCACTTCAATCCCTTGGGTACCGATACTTCTTGCAGTATCATGCCAATGCCTTGCTCAACGCATTGCCTTTCTCGTCATCTATTCATATCGCGTTACTCATCTTCATGCGATAGAGTCCTTTGGCTAATGCATTTCTCTTTGCGTCACCTGATTTCTTTCGCATCCTTCCTTACAAGATGTCTCAAAACTTACCCAACCAACTTCCCAACAACGCTTTCCCTGACAGGATGTCTTTTCTGGATCAGGGCCTTAGGGACACCTTCAAAGGTTATAATGAAAGCAAGATTGTGTTTCGACGTACGACTATTGGAGTAAAAATAGCATTGGACATCCAACATGCCAAAGAAAAGAGCAAGTCCACTAAAAGCAAATATAATATTGTGGGATTTTCGCATGCACTAGAATGCTAATATCTACTATAACTTGATTTTATGTGAATTTCCAAATAAATGAACTTTAATTTTATTTCTCAAATGCAGAATAGGTTTAGGCATATGGGTCTATATCAATCATAATTGAATATGGTGTAGAGAAAGCAAATAATGGCACCATACCACGCACGTTTGGTGGGTGTGTGAACAATCACCTAAGTCTCATATTATACGTAGCTAGGTGTTTGACTCCCTAATGGTAAGCAAACACTAGTAATTAACTTTTCAAACATCATGGCTTAATTCATTATGTTTGTTATATAAATTTACTTCTTCTTTTTTTGGATTAAGAGAAGGTACTCATGAACACTAATTTCGACAAAAAAAAATTATGAACCCCACCCATCAAAGGCTATTGAGGTAAATAATGGTAGATCAACTACAGATCACAACGCGAATGTTGTAGCAAACTTACCAATAGAAGTTAATAAGGATAAAGATGGCCTCAAAATATATAGGAAACACAAGTCGAAACCTAAGTCGAAGTCCAAGATGAAAGAAGCTATTAGGAATATTGAGGATCGAGTCACATTTGTGGGAATTAACTCATAGTTCTCAAATTCGATATTGCACAATTAAAGACATGGTATCCATCATTTTAAAACAAACTAAACTCTAAAAATATGTTAGGGATCTATACTTCACGTCTATGTTTGTTTTTATTATTATGTTTACTAAGTTTTGTTGAACATGCATCGGGCAACGAAGTAAATCACAAATGGTTAGACAGTTTGGTGGAAGATAACATGCAAAAGGAAGAATAAAATGCCCAGACCAAAAGTTTGACACAACTAGAACACCCTCTTGGTTGAAAATTCCAAAGAAGAATCATAATGACACATATACTGAGGTAGAGCAACCAATCGAGGTCTTGGAAAGTGAGGCTTAGATTGATGGAATGACAAGAGTGACTAAAAATTATATGAAATTGTTGAAATTTATGTCCTAAAACTTGTACTTTGTAGTTTAAAATTATTCTATTTAATAAAGTTGTTCTTGATGACTTATTAGTAAAAATTGAATACTATAATCTTGAATCTAATAAACTAAGGTCCTGAGGCTATCTAGTGCAGACTTAAACTTTATGTAGACACATGAACGTGGATCGTGTATGAGTATATAGCCTAAACGGTCTATAGTATATGAATAAAATTAGACACCTTATTCTGGGGACACTATGTGAAGGAATGGAATTCCTATAGCGGAAGGTATGAACGTCGTGCAAATAGAATTCAATTTGAAAACAAAAAGAATTTAGAGAAAACAAAAGAAAAGCCTAAACATGTTTCTAAGAAGGAAAAGCAAAAAGAAACTAAACTTTGGAGAATCTCGTTGAAACTCCTTGAATTTCCTAAAGAACACCATGAATTTTTTTTCGTTATTCTCAAGGTGAAAATCAACATAGAGTTGTGGGCTTCTAGGATTTGATTTGGTGAAAGGAAAAAATTTTGAGAGAGATTTCTTTTTCTTTTTGGAATAGAGAGATCGTAAAAAAAATACAGAGAGAAGAGAGGTTAAGATCAATATAATATTAACAATTTTTAAGAGAGATAGAGGGGGAAGTTATCAAGTTATCAAATAACTTCCTCCCTCTCTCTCACATCTATTGATTAAAAATGTATTAATTAAAATAAAATAAAATATACATATATCTAAATCATATAATACCTCATATAATATAAACTTTTTATTATATCATATATAATATAACCAATGGTTTAGATCTCTCAAATGACTTATAGTTCTAATATGAATCGAACCCATATTTATTTTACTATTAAACTAGAACAAGGCACTGTTCCTATATCTAGAGCTCCTTATAGAATGGCCCGAGCTAAGCTGAAAGAGTTGAAGGTCCAGTTGCAGAAATTGTTGGACAAGAGTTTCCTTCGACCTAATGTGTCACCTTGGGGAGCACCGATACTATTTGTGAAGAAGAAAGATGGGTCGATGCGCCTTTGCATTGATTATAGAGAGCTAAATAAGGTGACAGTCAAGAACCGCTATCCATTACCCTGAATTGATGATTTATTTGATCAGTTACGAGGAGCCACTATTTTCTCTAAGATTGATTTACACTCAGGCTATCACCAGTTGAGAATTAGAGACAGTGATATTCCAAAGACTGCTTTTCATTCCAGATATGGGCATTACGAGTTCATTGTAATGTCCTTTGGCTTGACCAATGCTTCTGTTGTATTTATGGATCTGATGAACAAGGTGTTTAAGGATTTCTTAGACACTTTTGTTATAGTTTTTATTGATGACATCTTGGTTTACTCCAAGACAGAGGCTGAGCATGTGAAGCATTTGTATCATATTTTGGAGACTCTTCGAGCCAATAAGCTATATGCTAAGTTTTCTAAGTGTGAGTTCTAACTGAAGAAGGTGTCTTTTCTTGGCCATTTAGTATCTAGTGAGGGAGTCTTTGTAGACCCAGCGAAGATTGATGTTGTTACCAGTTGACCTCAACCTTCTACAGTCAGTGAAGTTCATAGTTTTCTGGATGTAGCAGGTTATTATAGAAGGTTCTTGGAAGATTTCTCTCGTATAGCCAGTCTTTTGACTCAGTTGATCAGGAAGGGGACTTCTTTGTTTGGAACCCAGCATGTGAGAGTAATATCTAGGAGCTTAAGCAAAAGCTTGTGACTGCGCCAGTTCTTACAGCGCTAGATGGATCTGGAAGTTTTGTAATCTACAATGATGCCTCTAAGAAAGGACTGGGTTGTGCTTTGATACAACAAGGTAAGATGGTTGCTTATGCCTCTCGTCAGTTAAAAAGTCATGATCAAAACTACCCTACCCATGATTTAGAGTTGGCAGCAGTGGTTTTTGCACTGAAGATATGGAGAAACTACTTGTATGGGGAGAAGGACAAAGGAGATGGCTTGAGTTAGTGAAGGACTATGACTGCGAGATTCTGTATCACCCAAGTAAGGCGAATGTGGTAGCCGATGCGCTTAGTAGGAAGGTGTCACATTCAGCAACACTTATTACTGAGCAGGCCCATTTACTTAGAGACTTTGAGATAGCAGTGGTTGTAGTTTCAGTAGGGGAAGTTACCTCACAGTTGGCTCAGTTGTCAGTGCAGTCGACTTTGAGATAGAGGATTATTGTTGCTCAGCTGAATGATCCATATTTGGTTCAGAAATGCCACCTAGCAGAAGGCAAGATGAGAAGTTCTCCATATCCTCTTATGATGGACTTGTTTTTTAGAGGCATTTATACGTCTCAGTAGATAGTGTAGTTGAGACTGAGCTTTTGACTGAGGCCCATAGTTCCTCATTTTCTATGCATCCTGGCAGTATAAAGATGTACCAGGACTTAAAGCAAGTTTACTGGTGGCAAAATATGAAGAGAGAAGTGGCAGACTTCGTTAATAAATGCTTGGTGTGCCAGCGGGTTTGTTGCAACCCTTGAGTGTGCCAAGGTGGAAGTAAGAGAGTGTGTCTATAGACTTCATTACATGACTACCTAGAACCCTGAAGGGTTATATGGTGATTTGGGTAGTTGTTGATAGGTTCATGAAGTCAGCTCACTTCATTCCAAGGAAATCCACTTACACTGTTAGTAAGTTGGGATAGTTATATATGACGGAGATAGTAAGACTACATGGAGTGCCTGTATCTATCGTTTCTGACAAAAATGCTCGTTTCACTTCAAAGTTTTGGAAAGGACTTCAGCTTGCCTTGGGCATGAGGTTAGATTTCAGCACAGTCTTTCATCCTCAAACTAATGGTTAAATAGAGTGTTTGAACCAGATTTTGGAAGATATGTTGCAAGCTTGTGTGCTGGAGTTTTTAGGGAGTTGGGACTCTTATTTCCATTTGATGGAGTTCGCCTATAATAACAGTTAGTAGGCTACCATTAGCATGGTACCATTTGAGGCTCTGTATGGTAGGAGTTGTAGATCTCCTGTATGTTGGGGTGAGGCTGGGGAGAAGAGAATGTTAGGCCCTGAGCTAGTTCAGACCACCAATGCAGTCATACAGAAGATTAGAGCTCATATGTTGACAACGCAGAGCAGACAAAAGAGTTACGCTGATGAACGGCGTAAGGATCTCGAGTTTGATGTGGGAGACATGGTTTTTTTCCTAAGGTAGCACCTATGAAGGATGTTTTGAGGTTCGAGAAGAAAGGGAAGTTAAGTCCACATTTTGTAGGGCCATTTGAGATACTTGAGCGGATTAGTCCAGTAGCTTATCGCTTGGCGTTGCCCCCATCGTTTTCTGCAGTTCATGATGTGTTCCATGTCTCTATGCTAAGGAAGTATGTAGCAGATCCAGCGCATGTAGTTGACTTTGAACCTTTGCAAACTAATGAGAATTTGAGCTGTGAGGAGCAACCTGTTGAGATTTTGGCAAGAGAGATCAAGATGCTTCGTAATAGAGGAATTTCACTGGTCAAAGTTCTCTGGCGTAACCACGAAGTTGAAGAGGACACATGGGAGAGAGAAGACGACATGAGAACCAAGTACCCCAAGCTGTTTGAGGATTAAAACTTTTAAGGACGAATGTTTCCCAAAGGAGGGAAGATTGTAACAGACCAAAGTAAGTAAATTTTAAGATTTATTACCTTGAGTGTAATTTTGACCTTGTTGAAATTATTGTTGGTGCTATTTGGATTAATGATTGAAATTGATTGTTTTAAGTAAACTGTAGTTGGTGGCCGAATTGTATTTAAAGGAATTTTGATTAATTATATATGATTATATATTTAATTGAATTTGAAGTTAAAATAATTATATTATGAGGATAATATAATTATTTAAGGATATATATTATTTAGCAAAGATAAAATGATGTGATTGGAGAGTGAAAGAGTATTTGAGTTTAAAAAGAAGATTTGATGGGTTTTAAATGAAAAAAGAGAAGATTTGTGTTGTTTTGAAAAGAATAGGAAAAAGAAAGGAAAATAATAGTAATTATATTATTACTATTACCTTCATTAAATAGGCCTTGGGAAGCGTGGATAATCACTATTTATCATCCCCTTCCTCAAAACACCCTAAAAAAAACTCTAATCTCTCAAAACCATAGCAACCAATTTTGCCGCCGCCATCACCGCCTCCACCTCCCTCCATCGTTGCACGTCGCTGTTTAGCTTTGTCATCGCAAGCCCACGTCTTCTCCACCGTACGCCGTTTGAGCCATCTCATTTTTGTCCATCTTTCGCTGCATCGTTCCCATCCTGCACGCTATCGACGAATGACAGACCCAGCTGATCCTTCCTTCGACATGCGTCATTTCTTCGCTCTTCGTCACCGACCATTACGATCTCTAGTTTGCGTCTGCCGTGCCCAACCGTCGACGTCTCCACCACAGATCGTTGTTCGTCTCCGTCGTTACAGTGTCATCGATCGTCAGCCAAGTTCAAACAACCCAAGTCGTCCTTTTCTCTTCAACCGCACGTGAGCTGCACACCAGTCACGTTCGAGTCAACTTCAGCACTCGAGCCGATCCCTATCTTTAGCAGCCGAGTCGCCTAGCCGGTTCCTTCTTAGCCAAGCCGTTTTTTAGCCGCCAGTTTCATTTTTTTGTCCTTTTTTCACCTATTTTGGTAAGTTGATTGGGTTTTTGGCATACCCAACAAAGATTAATTTTTGGACCCTAACTAATTTAATTTTGGATTATTTTAGTTGGATTTTAATTGGAAGTCTTAAGCTGTGGAATTTTTCCCAACTAAAGGTAAATTTGATTCAACCTCAACTTTGGGTAAGTTGAATTAATTGGATTTTTGGATCCTTAAGCAACTATTAATTAAGTTATTAAACTTAGTTATTTACCCTTACTGTTTAGGATTTATTTTTGGGAAGCTTGACCTTGCTGTCAGGATTATATTTGGATTAAGCTAATCTCCAAGTAAGAGATTCTCCTAGTAAACTTTCGAATTGAAGTAAAAGCTTGCATGTAACTTTTTACATTATGCATTAATGTAGCTAATATGCATAATGTGTTTATATTTATGATGATTGGTAGCCATGACTAGTTCATGCTTATGATAACTGTTAGTTCTGACTGAGTTATGTTGATGATGATTGTTGATGTTGATGTTAATGCATGAAGTATTAATCTCATGATTTAGAATATTATGATTAATACTCGTGCCACGTTTGTGATGATGTTATGTTATGCTACATGTTATGGATAGGGTGTGTAGTTAGCTTTATCTGTTAGAGTCGTACCCACATGGGTGTCCCTCGGGATCACCACTTTTTATGACTGCGTAGTCTGACGGGACCACCAGTCCAGTATGAGATGATATGTTTATGAGTGACTCGACGGGGTCACTTACAGCCCGATTGTCTTAGTGTTTCCTCCGAGTCCACTAAAGACCAGTTTGTCCTTGGTATCCCTTTGAGTTCACCGAAGACCAGAGTTGTTCCTACGGGATTACTGATTGTGCATGTTCGGGAACGTGTCAGTTTAGGGGTACCACTTTACAAGACTCTAATAGAAAGTTAACAGACACCTAACGAGGCAAGTAGTAGGTCTCTTACTGAGTATATTTTTATACTCACTCTTTTATGTTTAATTTTTTAGGCAGAGGTAGAGGTAAGGGCAGAGGAAAGCTGGCGAATGACAAGCAGTGACCGTGGCGTGCCATATGGAAACACTTTTGCTTCCACCATTATGTTATTTGTTCTTATTTCGGTATTTTGTACGTTCATTGTTTCTCTTTTTGAAACTAGGTAGGGCCCGACTAGGATTTTAGTTTTGAGATTTATTTCTACTTACTTTAGTTTATTTATGATTTTAATGAGTATTTGAGATTTTTAATAATGAAAATTTGTTATTTTCCCTTTGGATTTAAGAAAGTTTTATTATCCTTTAAGTAGTAATGACCTCAGCTTAGTATAAAGAGTTGGGTCGTTACAGTATGATTTAAATATATTATGGACCTACAAATTGAAGCTCAAATGATATGAGATTAATTAATTAAACTTTTTAATTAAATTAATCTTCATTCATTAACTATCAATCGTTCCACTAAAGATAAATAGTTACACTCTTCTTACTATAGATATATTTTTATGTCCAATAGATATAACCAATCAACAGTACAATGACCTTTCATAAATCGCTCGTAACTACAGCTAGGCTAAAATTATTGTTTTACCCCTATAGAATCTAACTCCATAAGTACCACCGATTCCTCTAATGAACAATAATTATAGTCCCACTATAACTTGGAACGACGTTAGGCAAAATTAATTTGGAACGATGCTGGGTTAAAATTTGGTATCAACAATAATATTTTCATTTTGTCATTTTTCTAATTCAAAAAAAAAGTTTGGTATTTTTTTCCACTTAATTATTTAAGTTAGCTTAGAGTAAACTTAAGAATGGAGTGAAAAAATAAATCCAGTAGTGTCAAGTGGTGATTAAGCGACTACAGTAGGTAACAAGAAAGAAGCTGAAGATTGAATAATGAAGTTGAGAATAAAAGGGAAAGAGAATAAAATAATGAATATTTAATTATTTTTATTAGGTTATATTTTTTAACATTTTTCTATTTAATATTATTTTATTCTAGATGGTTAGATCCAAGTGGTTTTTTTAAATAAAATAGGTTTAAGGTTGAGTTTTTTAAGTTGTTGGCTTTAACTTTGGAAAAAATGACATAAACGTTGTTGATGCCAAAAAATGGATCAACCGTAAAATTTGTTTTTCGGAAGTAATTGAATATTCAAGTGCATTTAGATGTACATTCGACCAACGACCTTATTCGATTATATAATATGGTGATTCGCGCCTCTTAAATTTTCAGAACCATTGAGGTGATAATTAATGGGTGGTTACATTACCATTAGGACATATACCCATGAGTACTCCTTCAGCTCCCTTTATGACACTTGTTTGTTTGGAATTCAAATGGTTTCACATTACCATTATGCCATATTCCCATAAATACTTCAGCTCTCTTTATGAAATTTGTTTGTTTGGAATTCAAACGGTTTCACATTAAAAGCTCAAAGGTCTTCCTCCGTGGATCCTCTGAGCTCTCATTCGTACTACCCTAAGAGTGCTTTCCCTTGTGGGTCCTCATCCTCTTAGGAGATCAGGCTCTTTTTAGTGGGTCCTCCTTCTATGAGCTCGTCTTAAGATCTCTCTTAGCTTACTATGAGCTTACTTCTCTAGAGCTCACCTCATGTCTCATGGAGTTGTCTAATCTTTCTCCCATGGGGTCCCATGGAGTTGTCTAAGCATTTCTTCATTAGATTCATTTGAGCTTTACTTTATGGATCTTGCAAAGCTCTCTAGCTCTCCCCACAGGTGCCTAGGGCTTCTCTTGAGCTCTCCTCATAGGATCTCTTTCTTTGCTACTTAGGCTATCTCATGCGTTCTCTTTTTCAATGACTCAGCTAACATGCTTAGTCTCTTTTTCATGGCCATAGATTATTGTCTCTAAATTTTTTACTCATTTAGTGTTAAATGGTTCAGGTGCAACTCAATTTGACCTTCAAAGGTTTCGTGTACCATCATGTGGTTGGCTAGCTAAAAATGCGTGGAGAAAATAAATTGAGAAAATCCTCTACACTTCTATGGTTTTGAACTTGCTACCCTTGCTACCTAAGCTATGTTGCTGGTACATTATGTATATATCAATGAATGGACAATTTGATCTCTTCTCCACCAAATTTGATCATTGATCGTAAACTTCTTTTTTTAAGTAAAAAAATGCTTATATTTGTTCTTTTCCAAACCTCTTATATAGGAGTTCTGACTATCTTGGAAAAAATGGTATGACTTATATGGATTTAAAGTTTTTTTCCCTCTTGTCCAAGAGTTTCTTTAGCTTATGTGAGCCTTGCTCTTGCTCAAATTGTACCTATTGGATGGAGTTGCTCAAATTGTGCCTATTGAATGGAGTTTCCATTTTGGATATCACATCCTATTTCTATGTGAACTTGATTACAACTACACAACGGATGACTTATAAAGTCAATTGCATCCACAAAAGCTTTATATCCATGGTGGAACATAAATAATCATGATGTTCTCATATTGCCAAGCTTGAGTTACTACTTCAATCAAAAAATGGATCTAAGTCAAACTAGAAAATTTCATAGTTTCGTCGTGATGACTCCACCTTCAAGTCATGATTTTAGACTTTTTTTTCTTCTGTGTTCATTTGGAACAATCTTGTACTTTTCCTTCATATCAAAATGACAATTTTTTTTTTTTTTTTTTTGCATTGTTTTGTGCTTATCTATCATACCTACCTACCCCTATACTCAAACAAGTTCAACTATTGGCCAATAGGAGAAAGTTGTATTGAGTATTATAAGAACAATAAAACTTAAATTTTTTTAAAAAATTTCATGGATGAGGCGTGACTTATCTGAACCCCTCCATCTTACTACACCAATAAAAGTTTAGTTGCACACCCTTTCTCATCATATGACTTTTCCAGATGGCGGGTCATACATGCTAGGGCTTTTGGCTCAACTAAACAAATCTTTTTTGGTTTGATGAGGGTTTTAGTTGAAACTTTTTCATCCATAGAATTGGTAACAATTATCTCTCAATTGATAAAATGTTGTCATACTTATTAAGCTCGGCAACTTACTCCATCAATCATGTAACACCCCAAATTTTTCATAACTTGAGGTCATTACTAATCTAATTATCTTACCTCTTTTAAAATAATAGCAGAAGCGTAAACCAAACAGTTCCCGTATGGCTCGTCACGGGTCCTTCTTCTTGTCACTTTCCAACTTGCTTTTATCCGTGTCTTTGCCTGAAAAGTTAAACATGGAAAGGATGAGTATATATAGTATACCTAGTAGGGGACCCATTACTGGGCTCACTAGGTGAAAGTTAACTTTCTATTAGGTGTATACTTTACACCATAACAAATTTGTGAACCCGTAGAAACACAGATCGGTCTCATAAAGGTGAACTCATAAGAACATGTAATAATCACATAGAGTGAGCCTGCAGGAACACATAATAATCATATGAAGTGAACATGTAGGAACACGTAATAGTTACACATAAGGGTGGAGAACCCTAACAACACCATGCACAGGGGTATATTATCGTAATAACTAAAGCTAACAATCACCGTCAATCCAAAGCATATGCATATAACAAACTCCATAAATAATCATCCTCATGATTTCACAGTGAACCACGTAGTATGTAATTAACTATTCAGCATACATACAATCATAGTAACCATAGGTTATGCAAATGGCTATCCTTCATAAATTTTACGGTGACCCATTGGCTAAGTAACTGGCTACCCATCCCAAGTATCACAGTAACTTCTACTAGACCAATAATTATCCAACACCATCATATAGTAACCCTGTAAGAGCCAAATCCAAAAGAAAGTCCTATTGAATTTACGTGTCGAGTTCGGATGGCTGCATAGTGCGACAAAATGGAAGGGTGACACGTGTAAAGCATGAAAATGACCATGGATGTGAAAGGTCACTATAAATGGAACCAAAGGTTGAAAGAAAAAGGGGCATGAGTAGATATCATTCTTATAACCCATCGGAAAGGAATTTCGAGAGTTAACCAGTTGGTCGAGATGACCGTTAGGCAAAAGAGAAAGCTGAAAGCAGAAAAAGGAAAGAGTGGAGTCTCAAGTGCTTGTGAATGATCCTTATAAACACGTATTTGTTTGTGAATAATCCTTTCAAACAAATGATTGTTTGTGAGTGATTATTACACCTAAAACTGCATTTCGGTGAATGGTTTTCATATGATAAATGAATAACTCTATAAATGATTTTCATGATCATGTCAAAGTGTTATATTATGTTCCTTACATTCGTAAGATTTATCTTCTAAGTATTTATGTCATTGTACCCTTTCATAATCTTGTGCATCTAAATGGTATTGTGTTGATATACCATTATGTGTTGTTAAACTAACGTTTGTTATGATATTGATCGTGTATTGTGTGGTAATGAGATCTATCGTAAGATGTTGGTGGATATCCCAGCCAACTCGCGAGACTCTGGTTGAGATGTGTCCTAGGTCTAGCGAAGAGAGAATCCCAGGCTGATGAGGCGAGAAGTGATTTATAAAACGATGGTGGAAATCCCAGTTAACTCACAAGACGCTAGTTGAAATGTGTCCTAGGTCTTGGTGAAGGGAGAATCCAAGATGATAAAAATCGAGACATGCATAGTGAAAAAAGATCAAAATTCACTCTAGATGCATTCAAACAATTTTAGATATTAACATGCATATTTACCCTAATTAAATCAAATTAGGGTTAATAGAAGACATACCTTTGTAGCTTCTTGATTCCTTGATATAATTTGCTCACAAACTCGAACCGGGACCTCAACTAGAGTTAACCTATTATTCTTCAAACTTAGAACAGGGTGGTGAGACCCGATATGTGAAAGGAAATTTAGAGAGAGATGAAATTTGAAGATGGGAATTTTGGTTGAGATTTTAGAGAGAGAAATATTTAGTAATTCAAAAATATTTAACAATTAGATCGAGCTAATCAACATTCATTAACTAAGGGTCATTCTACTAAAGTCTCATAGTTGCACTCCTCTCCCTATAGATATATTAATGTTCATCTGATATAACCATGATCGGTAAGTTAATCCTTCACAGGTTGTTCATAATATCGTTTTACTCCTAAACATGAATCCTCATTTATTTTCTCGAAATTCAAATCATATTTGAATCTATAGTCGGTCAAAGTTTAACTTTTCAAAATCAAAAGTCAATATTTTGACTTTTTACAACTATGACCAATTCCATCAATTTCAAGCTTCTGAATATGAATCCACATTCATATTTTTAATATTTAAATCATATTTAAACAAAAAGCTCTATCTAAAACTGATAACATACGACTACATCATATATACTTATCGGTTTCTCTTTTCTCGTCTAATTCGATCATACTGTTCTAAGCTTATTCCATATGTTCTAGCAGGGAAACCTAATGGATCTATAGATCATGGGCTCTAACGATCCAAGATTAACTGGATAAACCCTTTTAGACCAAGCTAATCAACATTAGTTAACTAATGGGTCATTCCACTAAAATCCTGTAGTTGCCATTTCCCTTACTATAGATATATTTGTGTCTATCTGCTATAACCATGATCAATAAGTTAATACTTCACAAGTTGTTCGTAACCTCGATTGGATCAAAATATCATTTTATCCTCGAGACTACATCTTGTTCCTTAAGTCCCATTGATCCACTATTGAACAAATGGTTCTAGATCCAACCTATAAATCGGATCCCTCTTGGGCCAATGAGAAGGATGGGACCCCTTGTTCAAGACTTGGATTCAATCTTTAAGGGAAAAAACCTTTCTACTAACCCTAAATCTTGTATGAGCGAATTTCGTCTTGCACCTTATGTTTCCAGTTATTTACCCGATCTTGCCCCTAAATGGGAGGCTTATTGGACCAGTGTTGATGAGTTGTTTTCAACTATGTAGATCTAAGAATAATCTCATGTGAACAGAAGTTCATAATTAGCCCAGGATTAAGAATAAGTTACCTAGATCATCAATAATCAAAATAATCATTTTTAAACAGTAAACGGCATTATAACGTAAAAGTCACTATTTTATGATTAAGTCATATGTAAACTCTTTACATAGGATGCCCTCACTTTCATGTCTCTACATGAATGATTTAGGATCACATCGTTTGTATTAACTACAAAACGGGCCGCATCCATAGTGTCCTTGAATAAGGTGGTCAACCTTTATTCATATGCAATAGATCATTTTAGGCTACATACTCGAACCTTGATCCATATGTATGTCTTTACATAAAGTTCAAGTTCACTAAAAATAGCCTTGGGGTCTTAGTTTATTGGATTTAAGATTATAGAATTTAATTTCACTTATAAATTCACAATAACGACTTTATTGAATAGAATATAATTACAAACTATGAATTTTAGGACATAAATTCCAACAAAAACCAAGGAATGGACGTCAGGTGTAGGAGCCAAGTAAGTGAGGAGAAAGAGGGTGGTTGTGTAGACTTGTGTGGCGTGCAAGCCATGTCATCCTATCTCATATTTAAGGAGCCGGTTAGTAAGCACATCACTCCTTAACGTCGAGGGCTCAGTTTAGAAGAAGGCGAGTGCTACACCTAGGTTGGTAAGGCCAAAGCCAAATAGCAAAAGAGTTAAAGAATTGAGCTAAGGAAAGGAAACCCTAAAGCTTGTCGTTGAGTTGGATTGTTGGGCGACGGAGGAAAAGGATGAGAAAACACCCTTACACTTTTAAGTATCCCGTCATGAAGCGTGGCATTAGATGGTGGACATGGAAAGGAGGAGCAGAAGTCAGCTTTAGTTTTATGTTCCGCGAGAAAATGAATGTAATTTTGTAATGCATGAACCTTGTAAAAGTGTTAAGTTAATAGAGAGAAGTAGCTATGTTATTCCGATACTTTATTATTATTTCTTTGAGCTTATTACCTAGGAGTTAAGGTTGAGTTGTAACATGTAAAGAGTACTATGCGATGGAGCAAAAGGTTCAAACATTGTAAGTTTTTCGTTGTAATAAGAAAATATCAGTTTGAGGCAGAAGCTTCACAAAAGGACAAGTTAAGAAGTTATTCCGCTTATTAGGCATTCAGCGCGTCATCTCACGAGGAGATATGCGATGGGTGTCTAGGCGGCATGCCCCCATCTGGTCGCACAAAGTGACATTTGCGACGGGACGTGATAAACCAAGAGACCATGCAAATAACTCCCCTTAACAATTATTATAGTAACCCATAGGCTATGCATAAATTTCATCAATAAAAGATTCACATTAAATTATCACACTGTAACCCACATCATGCCCTATCAGCAATCCATAATAGAAATGTAAACAGTTATCATACTTTTTGCAACATGCAAGGGCAGTTCTCAAAGTAAGCATATGCAAATAATTGTCTGTAAATAATTGTCCTTTAACATTTCACAGCAACCTTAGCCTAACCCAATGGCTACCCTTCACAATTAACAGTAACTTTAGGCTATACATATAATTGACCATCACAACTATATATCATAGGTTATACATATAATTGTATCACAATTATCATAGTAATCAAACGCTATCACAAGTATCAAAGTAATTAACCCTCAAACAGGGATCCAATACTAGAACCCTTACCTTAGGTTATGCTAAATTCCTTACAACTTAATTTCTAAATTCAACCTATACAAAAAACAAATTCAACCTATACAAAAAACAAGCAATGTAATATAAATTTTGCCCAACAAATTACTAATTTAATTACCCAAGCTTACTAAACATACCCAAATGGAGGTTGAGAAAAGCACTCGACCTTGATGAAAAAATTCACCACTTAAATTATAAAACTTTGCCAAAGAGACTAACTAACCAATCTTAACAAAAACCGATGAGCGGCAGTGGCAAAGGGCAACACACAATCGATTCAGACGAGGCTGGACAAAGCGACGCAGACTGGCAACGCAGAGAGAACAATGGAGAAAAAGTGAGGAAGAGCAGTGGCTTGGTAAGGAAGAAGATGAAGAAACGAATTAATTTCCTTTCTTTACTTTTACACAAACTTAAAAGTCCTATATTATAAATAATAATAACAATATACTTTATTATTACTGCTTATTATCTTTTCCTTTTCCCTTTCCTAAAACAAATAATTATATATATAAAAATATATATTTATTCAATCCTCCTTCATTAACTCCTTAACTCTTCCTCATTAACCCCTCTCTCTTCATTAATTATTCACTTTTTCCCAACAAATAATTATCACTTTCCACTTATTAATTATATAAACCAAACTATACAACTAATAACATACTCCATCAAAAGTCAAATTCTTTAATAAAACATACATACCCTTGTACATATATTTAATTAATTCAAATTCCACCAAAAATCTGAAGTAGCTTCAAATTCAAATAAAATAACACCAAATAACAACTCGAACATAAATGCATTAAGATAATTAAATTAGAAATTACCTTATATCTCGTGGTGTTACAAATCAATTTGAAACTCTGACCTACTAATATAACTGAAGGTATCTAATATGTGCCCCCACTTCATATTAGAATAGGTTCATCTAAAGCTATAGGCGTTGAGGTCTGCATGCCTATCTCAACTTCTCCTATACCTTTTTTGGTATTCCTCCAATACAAACATGTTAGGAGTCGTACTAAGTCCACTATTGGGTTAGACTAGTAAAACTTACTGGTGGTAAGTCCCATGACTTAGTTCATCTTGAAAGATAAATCGATCTTCAACTTTTCTCTTATTCAGGCCTAACGGGTCCTTTGATCTCCAACTTATGTGACCCTTGCCTCATGAACTTTTTTCTTCTACTACTTGTCTAGAGCGAAGCAACTCGTTATGCACTCATATACTTCTGTGCACGACTTAGCAACTCAACGTAGGTGGCTGCAACTTTCTTACTAAACGACCATAGAAACCACCCATCTATGAGCCTAGCTACACTATGGTGGTCAAAGTCATACCATAATATATCCTTCAATCTATAGTGCTTCATCATTAAATCTAAGAAATATTATCTCAATGGCTCATGTCTTCTTTGCTTAATCGTAAAAAAGAGAGTTAACAACTTCCTCTGATCTTAACCCCAAAAAAAATTAGGTAATGAAAGCACAAACCAACTCATGAAAAGAGGTTATTGACTTTCCCTTAAGCTTGTGAAACCATTTTTCTGCAGGTCCTATAAGCGAGAAAAAGAAAGCTATACACTTGGTTGCATCTCAAGGACCATAGAGCTCCATCTGTCTAAGTGCTCCACTCGATCTCTCAAACCATTATTGGTCCTCATTACTAGTAGTTCAATATTTGAGAGCATCTCTTCTTGCATGATTTTGTCATTTAAGAGTGGATCAACCTAGTCCAACAAATTCTCTAGGTTTAATCCTTCATGATCTTGTGCTTGCTTTATGTCCCCAAGTTGGTTTAGGTGTCTTCACAACTCAATTGGCTATGACCAATTGTCAAGCTCTTCCTCTTCCACTGAATATATTTTTCACTTCTAGCTAATGAGGTGTTATGGTCCATGCCCATGCCAGATCATTCTAATCACTTGTCCACTCAAGATTTAGGTTGCTTGTGGTGGACTTTTGATCTTTGGCTTATGCTCTTTGTATAATTTTCAGCTTGTACAGTTTGCTTCATAAATAGATAGTTGAAAGACAGTAACTTTCTCAGACTTGGAATCGTGTCCTTTTGTTGTTACCGTTTATAGTCAATCTGTTCTATGATCATGATCCTCTATTCAAAAATTCATTAGTCTTTTCATTTACTATAGCTTTCGCTAACCTGGTTTTGGATTATATGAGTGTTATGATTTGTTAACACCACTGGATTTTTCTTCCTCGATGTCAACTTCTTGTGCTCGTCACTCTTGCTATGAAGGGGTTCTGATACCTATGTGGCTTTACGATTTCACTTAGACTTCAATCTAATCCCTTCAAATTGATTGTTAATGCAACACACTCACCACCACTTTCTTTGCCAACCGAAGGGTGCCTAATGATTTGACAATCTGTCCGAATCGGGTTTTCAAGGATGGTGGTCTCAATTGGACTCGTAATATGCATCCTTGTTGATACTTATCACCAACAATATATATTGCATTTTTATAAAAACAACATGCTTGAGTAATATCTCATTTACGAAAAATGAAATTTGATTAAGTGAAAACCGGAGACAAATTAGGATGACAAAATTGAAAAAGAAATAAAAACTCTAAGCACTTCAAGGCTAACCATGATATTTTATTTTTAGAGCCTGTTGGTTGGTTTTTCGAAGTCCAGACAATTTAGAAAGGAAGACATGTGAGGTCCATTTACACCCAAGCCCATGAACATTGCACATTGAGAATTTGTTGACTTCGAGTTGGTATGGATGCTTACGAGGCTCGTAGTCATCTTCATTGTCACTGTCTATTGGATAACCTCAAGCTTTATTGCCAAGTCATGTGCTTGAGAATTTTGATGTGACTACTCCCTCCATTCACGAACTGCGCCATTAAATTTTGTTGTGTCATCACTTGATTTTGGATTTCGATTGAGACTTTAAGTCGAGTGTCTCCTCCTTTAGTGAACGAAGATCGTTTTGCGGCATACCACAGTTCATCTTAATAACACATTGCAGCACTACCAAGTCTCTAGCACTCGAATGGTCTTTTCTTTGACCTCATTTCTCCAGAGTTCTAAATGAGGCCTCCAAAATCGCAAACCTTTCTTTTGGGAGCTCATGCTTGGCAAAATAAGTTCAATAGCAAATTGTCTTTTTGAGATATCCATCCTCTCTTTAAATCTCTCATTTGGTTTTGGCCTTCTATTATGAGATTCTCCTAGCCCTTCATCTGTCGAAGCCTTTCCTATGGCTCAGTGTCAAAAAATGGGAGTGGTGTCTTGACTTTCTAGTAGCATTGAATTTTGATGTTGGCTACCCTCGGGATACTCCTCGACTACATTGAAGCTTCCATCATGGTCTTGAAAGCTTTAGTAGATCCAAGATCTCAATTAGGCATTGGTTCTGATCTTTCACCTTGTCCACTATAGCAACATAGTCATAGTCATCAATAGGTTTCTTCATTGACTAACGAATCTCAGTTGATGGGAGATTATGATATGGGCAAGGATCCTCCTCAGGTGGTGATCATGATTAGATTTATTACTGAGATCTTCAATCAAGTTCTCATGGTTCATGTTGTTACTCATGGTGTTGATTTCCAATCTTAGAGGTAAGCACAAGTAAAATCTTCCTTACAGACGACACCAACTATTGATGTCAAAAATGGATCAACCGAAAATTAAAGTTGGTTATTAGAGGAGATTCATCTTAATACCTTCAAGATAAAGGAAGGTAAGTGTGAGTATGGAGTCACCACAAACACTTTGATGCTCAAGTTAGTCTTGTGCTTTTGAGTAGCTAGACAATAGAAAAGGTAATAGGGTATTCATGCGTATTTGAACGTACCTTCGACTAATGACCTTGGTGGTTTAAATGATATGGTGATTTGTAATTGAAGCTTGGATCATAATTGCACCTCTTAAACTTCAAGAACTATTAAGTTGATAATCAATGGGTAGTTACACTACCATTATGATAGATCTATGAATTTTCCTAATTACTCCCTTTATGACACTTATCCATTCGGAATCTAAATGGTTTCACATTCAGTGGCTAATAGGTCTTCCTTCATGGGTCCTCTAAGGTCTCCTCGATATTGCCTTAATAGTGCTTTCTCTTGTGAATCCTTCTCCTCAGAGGTTAGGCTCTCCCTAGTAGGTCCTTTTCCACTTAGGAGGTTGGGCTCTCCCTAGTGGATCCTCCTCTTATAAGCTCCTTTTAGGATGCTAGACTTCCCTTGTAAGTCCTCCTCCTATGGCTCCTCTCAAGAGGGTGATAAGGTTCATGGTGTTCCACACGTTCCAAAGTGGCCAATTACAAGATCTAAGAGGCAGCAAAGATTCAACAATCATTCATTATTCATGTACGAGAGTAGTTAAGGTCATTTCATCCTCAATTTCATGTGCTACACGCTCATACTAGAGACTAAGGACCATTTAGAGTATTGAATATCAATGTTTTCTCTATTGAAGCGAACTATGGGGTAGACATTGAGCTTCCATGAGCCTAACGCTTTAAAGACTTCATGATTTAATTAATATCACCTTTTTATTGTATTTCCATTTGTTTTAACTTAACTAGTTAGTTGTTGGAAGATGGAAAGCTTAGTTAATGTTTTATTTTAACATTTTGTTATTACTTTAAATAGGCTAGAATCTCTACAAGGCTATATAATGCCTTTATCCTTCCATTTCTAAGGGACCAAGACTTTTGATCAATGAAATTTCATCTCATATTGAGAACTTTTCCATTAAATTTGCTTAAATTTTACAATTTTTGTGTTAGAATGCATGCGAGTTATTCAATCTAACCTTGATTAAGTTTGAGTGTGGAGTGACTCAATTTAGAACCTAGATCTTCAACCTAAGAGGTAATCTAATTCTAACCTTCTCTTTGTTGATCTAAATTAGTATAAGGAGGTGTTAGTTTCTTAGACTCAAAGGTTCTTGCTACCTTGATAGCTTGGATTTTTGGACTAAGGATTAGGTTTACCTTATCATTCTTCTTAGGTTTCGCTAAACCCATCTTGAGCTCTCTCCTAGCTCTTATGAGCTTACTTCTCTTGAGTTTACCTCAAGGGTCCCATGGAGTTGTCTAAGCTCTCCCCATTGTTCCTCTGGAGCTCTCTCCTAACACTATAAGAGACGGGGATACTCCCGACGCACAAATACGTCGGCGAAAATGCAAAGTACGTCGGGAACGGATATCCCGACGTACAAAACGACGTCGGGAAGAACGTCGGGAGAAATGCGTCGCGAGAGGCTTTCCCGACGCCGTACCAAATCAGCGTCGGGAAAGCCTTTCTCGACGCCGGGAGATGCGTCGGCATGACGGCGTCGGGAAAACCTTATTCCCGACGCCGTCTATGCCGACGCATCTCCCGGCGTCGGGAAACCCTGTTTTCCGACGTTTTTTTCCCGACGTAATGAACGTCGGGAAATATTTTTTTATATATTTTTTTAAATATTTTATTTTTACTTTTTTCCTTATAATATTTTGCTCAAACATTAACAATGATGTTCGGATTGCTCAAAAAAATTTCGCGACGTTTTGGATTAAATTAAAATAAATTAATAAATATACAAACACAAATTTAAAAAATAGAATTAAAATTAATAATACGAATAAGTTGACTACAACAAAATATAGTTCTCAATATAGAAAAAACATAAACATAATGAAAAATCTCCCAACGAGGTGCGTATGCGCGTCATTCTACACCTTCGGTCCTAAAAATGGTATAAAAATAACTAAGTTTAATACATAATCATATATTGCAAAGACTTAAGAATAATAGAGACATATACGACGTACCGCAGAGCTAGGGATCATGTGGTGGTCCCTGTTGTGCACGAGTTAGGTCTTCAATCATCTTTTTCATAGCTTCCACTTGTGAAGCTAATGCTTGGTGATTTCTATCTTGTACTTCAATCCGTTCCAAAGCTTCATGAAGTTTAGCTTGTAATTCAATCTCTTTTTGTGTGGACTGCGAACAAGATGTCGACGAACTGCTTGCACTTGCCGTTCTGCGGGCCTTCGGCTTGGGTCCCCAACCAAGGCCTTTTGAGTAGCCTGGTCGTCTACCCAACACCTGATCGCATATCTCATCCTCAGAGAGTGGCTGACTACCCTCTGGGATAGGCTGGGATTGGAGTTCCAGCATTTGATTCTGCAACAAATTTTAAAATTATGTTAGGTAATGCGCAAAAATATATAATAAAAGTGGATAATTAATAAGGGTATAACTTACATGCGCATCCTCGGCGGCTTGCGACACGAATGTCCCAGCTCGAACGTGTGTTTCCTGGAACAATTCCACACGATCGACCGGCTGCCCTCTTCTTTCAGCGAGCTCATACTGTCGTTGTAGAAACGACTTGGACCCGCTACTATGATTGTAAGGCTGCTTCTGTCTAGCAGCCTTGTTTGTCCGTGATTGCTCCTGCATTAAAACAATTATATTGTTTATTTCTTATACATATAAAAACTTGTTATCATAATTAATCATGACAAATACCTGGAATGCACGGCTGATATAATGGTCGCAGAGGAAGTGCCAATCCTCATCACGTCCAACCAATGCGTTTGGTGGGTTGGCACGAGCCTCCTCCGGGTCGCTGTACTTTTTGAAATGTTTATGACAGTCGGCCCGGAACTCTTTAAAGATCGTGAGCATCTGATGCTCAACAAACCTGTTCATTGCTTGATCATTGAAATCAAGCACAAAGAATCGCTGCACATTACAAACATAACACATTAGATTGGTTAAAGTTAGATATGTTTCAAATGAAATCATATATAAATGTGTAGTGCATTTAATTACCTGGAGGTCGCCCTTGACGACCTCAATGTATTCTCTCCCAACGTCCGTCCACTTAAGACAGCGGACGGGAAATGTCTTTCGCACGCACACGCCTATCGCCTGGCTGAAGCGAACGGCGTGTGGAGAAATAGGCTTCTCCGCTCCAGGGGCGATCGTCATCGGAATGCGCCCATTTATTGCAACGTGGCGCTCTAACTCCAAGAGTCGAGACTGCGCACGTCTCCTAAACCAGCAAATTCAAAACAAAAAAGGCTACCATAACTGCAGGATAGCCATCCCAAACATAAACAAATTCAAAACAAAAAAGGCTACCATAACTGCAGGATAGCCATCCCAAACATAAACAAATTCAAAACAAAAAAGGCTACCATAACTGCAGGATAGCCATCCCAAACATAAACAAATTCAGAACAAAAAAGCTACCATAACTGCAGGATAGCAAAAACAAATCTTAACACACATATTACATTCCCAATTCAATTTAACTATTAACTCCCCCCCCCCCCTCCAATTTCAATTTTTCATTCAACTATAAATTCCCCTTCCCCCCCCCCCAATTTCAATTTTCAGTTTAACTTAAACCCCCTCCCTCCAATTCAATTTTAAATTTAACTATACATCCCCCCTAATTCAATTTAACTATTAACCCCCCCCCCCCCCCAATTTCAACCCCTAATTCAATTTAACTATTAACCCCCCCCCCCCCCCCCCAATTTCAATTTTCAATTTTCAATTCAAATATAAACCCCCCTCCCAATTCAATTTTCAATTTAACAATAAACCCACTCCCCCAATTCAACCCCCATTCAATTTTATTCAATTTTCTAAAACAAAAATCCTAAACCATTCAAATTTCAAATTTCAAATTTCAATTCAACCACAAATTACACACACTCTATACAAAAATACATTTAACAAACAAAAATCTATTCCAAAAGAAAATCCTAAACTAATTTTCATAAAAAATAACCCTAAACTAATTTTTATCAAAAAAAACCCTAAAACATAAACTTAAACTAAATAAATTTACATATTTCACTTACCTAAAGTGGCAGACGGCGACGAGGAACAACGGCGAGGGCGGTCGGCGACGGACGGCGGCGGAACAAAAGGATTATGCACGGCCGGCGGCGACTTCTTCTTCTTCTCCTTTCTTTTTCTCCTCCTCTCGGTTTCGGTTCTGTGAATACAGAACTGAAACGAATTTAAAGGGGATTTCCCGACGCAGTGACGTGGCGTCGGGAAATCCCTCAAAATGCGTCGGGAAAAGGGGAATTCCCGACGCTCATTAAACCCCTTTTCCCGACGTTTCACGCGGCGTCGGGAAAAACCCCTATTCCCGACGCCGCTCCCGACGCACTGTGCACGGCGTCGGGAAAAGCCCCTTTTCCCGACGTATTCTTGCAGACGCCTTCGTGGTGCGTCGGGAAAGATTGTTTTCCCCGACGCATCTCCCGACGCGTTGTTGAGGGCGTCGGGGAAAGCCCTTATTCCCGACGTTCTTTATGCCGACGATATTTTCGGCGTCGGGAATGCTCCATTTTCTTGTAGTGTAAGCTCATTTGAGCCTCTTTTGAACCTAGCTTATGGATCCCACGGAGTTGTCTAAGCTCTCCCATGTGGTATTCTTTATGCTCGCTTAGGCTATCCCATGGGTTCTCTGGTGTTGGCTAAAGTTCACTACAACAGACATATCCTACCATTAACGATACATGTTAAAGGTCACCGCAACAGACATATCCTACCATTAATGGTACATGCTGCGTTTGTTTTTTCTCATTCAGAACATAATAAAGATGAGACAGCAATTGATTCTCTTTGAAGTATTCAAGTCCAATTACTCAGATAATTAAAATACTTATTGAAGAGCCTTTAAAAAAAGAAAAGAAAATAGTTTGCAATTATCAATATTTGAACTATTCAATAAAACCGACCGTTTGAGTCATTAAAGTTTGTGGGAAATGGTCACTTGATGTGATAAATTCATTTTTACAGTCAACTGTCGGCTACACCTGCATAACACTTCAAAAAACTCTTTAATGAAGTCCCAAGTTCATATTAATTTAAAATTAAGAATTTTCGTTAGAATAATGTTATTTAAAAAAATAATGTAAAAAAAGAAGGTAGAAGAGGACTATTGTCTAAAATGGGATGGTGAGGAAGTATCATATTTGGGTAATTATATATTGTAACTACCATATTTACTTTTTCATTATCTAAAACAATTTATCATATATAAGTACATTTTGTTCCACAAATAACAATATAAAATATAGATTTTCCCAATTTACTTGTAACAAATTATTTTTTGTAATTTTTTCTTTTGTCAAACTTAAATTATGGTACTAATCATGCCGAATAAGAAGCAAAATCAATTATTTCAAAGGGTCTTTTCAAAAATATAACAAAACGGCAAAATATTTACATTGTATGAAACAATTTCGAAAACGGAAAAAGTCCATAGGTCTGTAATGAAAAATACCAAAAATGTCTCATCAACAACGCGAATAATATATTTGGTATACGATCGTTTAGATTTGACTATTGTTTGGTACACGATCGTTTAGATTTGAGTCAAATCTAAACGATTTATTTTTTCAATTCTATCGTTTAATTTGGTTACATGATCGTTTAATTTGGTTAAACGATCATTTAAATTTGGCTACCCGATCGTTAGCAAAATCTAAACGAGTTTTTTTCAAAATTTGGTACACGGTCGTTTATATTTGTCTACACAATCATTTTTTTTTTACACGATCGTTTACTTTTTTTACACGATAGTTTACATTTGACTACTTCAATCTAAACAATTTTTTTCAAGATTCTTTATACACGATCTTTTAGATTTTGTTATTTTTTTGTATACAATCGTTGAGATTTGGTTACCCAAATTTAAACGACATAAAAAAAGAAGAGGAAAAGAAAAAAGATGATGGAAAGATTAGACGACGTAAAAAAAAAAAAAAAGAAGAAAGACAACGAAAAGAAATCGCAGCGAAAAAAAAACGGTGGAAAGAAATCATAGTGGAAGAAAAAGAAGAGGAAAAGAAGAAAGACGATAGAAAGAAATCGCAGCGAAGAGGAGAAAGAAAGACGGAAAAGTAAACCTGAAATATTTAAAAAATGACTAACTTTATGGGTTTTGTTACATGGGCCATAAATATTTTAGTAGTACGTTAGATTTATGAAAAATAACCTTATTTCAATCTTTTTTATTTTTTATATTTGCAAATATACACTCGGCTAATTTAAAATTTACATTCTCAAAAGAAATATTTCCATCTAATTTATAAATTAAATTGTAAGATAAAAATCAAGTTACAAACTTACATTTTTTATTTTTATTTTATTTTTAAGAAATCCAGCATTGTTTTAGGGGCAAAAACTTGAATTTCATTAAGAAATTTATAGAATTTCTATTTAATGGTTTATTTTAATTTTGAAATAAGTTATATATTTGAAATTAAAATAAGTTGTATATTTTTCAAACAAATAACAACATTATCACTTTTTTTAGTAATGGCTAAATTAGTACTTCTACTTTTCATTTTTTTTTAAATATTAATAATAACAATAATGTTAATAAACGTTGGAAAGTTGTGTACGCACAATGGTTTGGGTTTATATCCCATTTTTAAATTTCTTTTGACACTACCCCATTTTTGTCTTATTTTCAAAAAAAAACATTAATTGTGAAAATGCTTCCAAAATTAAAAGACTTTTCTTCAAAATATGTACGGTGTTATTTTTTCGAAGAAACCCTTTGTTAATCTCTTTAGAAACACACACACAAAAGAAAAAAAGAGAACACTTGTTGTAAATGGATTGGTAATTATTGTTTTCAGATGACAATAACTTTATCACAATTTAATGTTGATAGTTCTTCTACATGACCATAGTTATATTTTATTTTCTATTCTTTTGCACAGAAAACATTTTGATTTTGAAGAAATAAAAGAACAAAAGCTAAACATTAAATATCTCGCTCACTTATATTGAATTCATAAAGACATATAGACATGGTTTCAGCTTATAATTGAACACATGACATTTACAAAAAGTAAAAAGGCTCTTGGGTTCAGGTCAATAGACACAAACAAATGACTCGACATTGCAGTGCACATTGGAGCTCTATACAGTTGGTAAACTCTTCAGCTTTTGAGGTCTTGCCTTGGTGCATAATTCTTTCCAACCTACTCCGAGTGAGATGTCCAGTAAATCAACCCACTGAAACAGCCAGTATTTCAGAAAAACAGAAAACATTATAAGCTAATAAAAAAATCCCGTAATCCTCAGAGATGGCATTCGCGTGCTAGAGATGAAACCCCCAAAATGATTGAATTTCATTTTTTTCCAGAAATAATGAAACAAATAACAAAATTCAGGGCTTCTGTTGATTCATCAGATTGCTAAACAGAAAACATCCCAGCTCAAGAAAACTTCGTTTAGAGAATGATCTAAAACATCATATGATTTAGGGAGAATCGAAAACAGATGATACTGTGCATCGGTCATGCTCAGAAATTAAGAGAAACAACACAACAAAAGAACCGTAAAAGTCTTCTTTCACAAAGTTGTCTTGCGGAAAGATTCCACAACAAACTAGGTGGAGAAGATTATTAAACTATAAAAAAGAAGCTACATGTTTGTTGGCAGAAACCCAAATAGAAGACAGGAAAAATAAGAAGTAAAAATAATCAAAACGAGGAAGGTCATTTACCTAACCAACACAAACACACACTGTAACACTCCTGCAACTCCTGTCCACACTGATGGCCCAGTTTTTACTACTGAATCTTGTATCAAGAGACCCACTGATGCTGCTAATGAAACGAATGATACCACATAAGCGAAGAAGAGCCAAAGCTTCAACCTGTTATCAAAGGAAACGTCAGTACTGTTAATTACAGCAATACACTAGCAGTCTAACACCATATTAAAAAATCAATTTTTCAATGTTATCAAAGGATTCGCTTAATTTTCTTTTGCTTAGGGTGTTAGAATTAGTGGGCTTGGCCCCAGGAAAGATTTACCCTAATTTTCTTTCCTTTTTTATCATAAGCTTGTTATCTATTTATTTTTTCCTTTAGTATCTTTTGTTCATAACAAATAATAAGAAGAAAGTCAGATCGTGTTTTTTCTCTCGGTACTCAAGTTTCCACGTAACTCAGTGTCTATTTTCTTTTACAGCCTTAAATATGGTATCGGAGAAGAGTAAAGATAAAACCCTAGACACTAATCTTGATGAAACCCAAATTGACCACGAGATAGCCGCTGCCACCAGGATCAACACCATCGTCCCCGCCGCCATGGAAAAACTACTCCAAGAGCTTCAGAAGCCGCTGGTGAGTAGTTCTGTCTTTTGGAATCCCATTTGTGAGAAAATTCAAAAGAGATTGGCAATGTGGAAGAAAGGGATCTTTTCCAAGGCAAGCAAACTTACCTTGATCAAGTCAGTGTTGAGTGGCATCCCGGTGTATTTACTTAAGTCTTCCAGTGGGTTGTGTAAGAGTATTGAGAAATACATGAGTCTTTTTCTAGGAGGGGGTGGACAAGGCCACAAGGGTCACGACTCCCATCTGGTTAGTTGGTAGGCAATGTGGCACCCAGTGAGTCGGCGGATAAGGAATTGGTAATCTTAGAATCCGTAACTGTGAGCTTTGTTGGCAAAGTGGCTTTGGCGCTTCCAACATGAGCTCGATTCTCTTTGGAATACGATCATTGTGAGCAAGCATGGTTCCCTTCTTTATGAGTGGATGATAGGACTCTATCTTTGGTATAGATTTCTTGTTCATTTCAATATGGATTTAGAGTACGAATTGATATCAATTCGGTATTACAACTTCTGTTGATCTTCTCTCTAAAATAGAACAGCCAAATTTTGCATAAAATGTTAACTGCCTTTTCCTGCCTAACAACCGGTGTTTATACTACCTAACTAACCGACTTACCTCCCCCACTCTTTACACGTGCGTTTTATTCCTCCTCCTAAAGACAAACTTAACAGGAGGTCTAACATTACTCCCCCCTTCCAAATTCACCTTGTCCTCAAGGTGAAAATTTGGATATAGTTGATGCATCTCCTCGTAACTCTCCCACGAAGCTTCATGTTCAGGCAGTTCTTTCCAATGAATCAAGACTTCCCAACTACCAGCTTTATTCTTCTGATACCCCAGAGTTTCCTCCGATTGTGCTTGCCATTCCAGATTTTCATTGACATACTGTATAGTCGGTTGCAACGCTGCCTTATCTCCCAAAAATTTCTTTAACTGTGAAACATGGAAAACTGGATGAATAGAAGTATTTGATGGTAAATCCAGTTTATATGCTACTGTCCCAACTCTTTCCAAGATTGCATAGGGCCCAAAATATTTTGGAGATAGTTTCTCATATCGTTTCCTCCTTAATGAGAGTTGTCTATACGGCCAAATCTTTAAGAAAACCAAATCACCAGCATGATACTCCACATGTCTTCTTTTACGATCGGCATATTGTTTCATTTGCTGCTGCTGGGCCAAAAGAAGGTGATCACGTAGTGCTGCCAAAACTATATCTCTTTCTCTCAACTACTCCTCCAACGTGAATCATAAGACAATGATGAAGAAGGCTTACACCCACACACCACTTGAAAAGGGGAGACTCCCAGCACCCTCTGAAAGGTAGTATTATATCAAAATTCATCCCACGGTAGCCATGATACCCATTCTTTCGGTTTCTCACTACAGAAACATCGTAGGTAAGTTTCTAACCCCCTGTTTACTACTTCCGTTTGGCCATCAGACTGGATGATAGGCAGTACTTTTATTTAACTTCGTGTCGGCCAATCTAAACATTTCCTTCCAAAAGTGGCTAAGAAAAATCTTGTCTCTATCAGAAACAATGGATGAAGGGAAACCATGTAATCGAACTATCTCTTTTACAAATAAATCCACTACCATTTTGGGTGTATAAGGGTGTTTAAGTGGCAGGAAATGATCATACTTACTCAAACGGTCAACCACTACTAATACCACTTAAAATCCTTTTGCTTTTGGCAATCCTTCAACAAAGTCCATGGAAATATCACTCCAGACTTGTGGAATTTCCAAAGGTACCACCAGGCCAGCCAGAGATAATGCCAAAGTCTTATTACATTGACATATTACACTCTTCACAGTGTCTCTTCACATCAGCTTTCATACCTTGCCAATACAATTCGCCTACCAACCTTTTATACGTTCTTAGGAAACCAGAATGTCCCACGACAACTGAGTCATGAAAGGTGTTTAACATTGCTGGAATTAATGACAGAGTTTTTTATAGGACCAATCGATCTTTATGATGCAGCATCCCATTCTTCACTGAGAAGTTATTGTTCTTCTGCTTACTATCTTTTTTCCACTCAGTTACTAACTTCTAAAGTTTCTCATCCTTTTCCACCTCTTCTTTAATAGTTTTTAGACCAATTAGGATGGGAGCAGAAACCCGCCCACACAACTGTACATCTAGTGGTTTTCTTGACAAAGCATCAGCTGCTTTGTTTTCAAGGCCAGGTTTATAAACAACTTCAAATGAATATTCAAGTAACTTGGCTACCCATTTCTGGTACTGCGGTTGAATTACTCTTTGTTCCAATAGAAGCTTTAGTGATTTTTTATCTGTTTTAACAATAAAACTCGTCCCTAATAAGTAAGGACGCCAGTGTTGGACAGCAAGAACCACAGCCCTCAATTCTCTTTCATAGACCGATTTTGCTCTATCCCTCATTGCCAACGTATGGCTGTAAAAAGCAATAGGCCTTTTCAACTGTGTCAATATAGCACCAACTCCAAGACTTAATGCATCCGTTTCGATCTAAAAGGGATGATCAAAATTGGGAAGAGCTAATACCGATAGGGACAACATAGCTTTCTTTAATTTCTCATACGCTTCTTCAGCTTCTTCATTCCACTTGAATCCCCCTTTTTTAAGTAGTTGAGTTAATGGGGCTGCTATGGAACCATAGTGCTGTAGAAACATTCTGTAGTAACCGGTTAACCCGAGGAATCCTCAAACTTCTCTGACATTCCTAGGTTGTACCGGCAAGTCAGCTATGGATTTGATTTTTTCTGGATCAACTACAACCCCTTCTCCAGATATTACTTGATATTCAATTTTCAGCTGAGCAAAGCTACATTTCTTTTTATTAGCATATAGTGCATGATCCCTCAAGGTTGAAAGAACCTTCTCCATGTGACTCACATGCTCCTTCTCATTCTTGCGGTAAACCAATATGTCATCAAAGAATACTAAAACAAACTTTCTCAAATAAGGTTTGAAAATAGTATTCATCAAAGCTTGAAAAGTGGCCAGCGCATTTGTCAACCCAAAGGGCATGACAAGAAACTCATAATGTCCTTCATGCGTTCTAAAAGTTGTCTTCTGAATATATCTTGCTCCACCATCCTTATTTGATGATAACCAGATTTCAAATCGATTTTCAAAAATAAACTGGCTCCATTTAACTCATCGAATAGTTCCTCTACCACTTGAATTGGAAACTTATCGGGTACAGTGACATTATTGACTGCTCGATAGTCTACATAGGAACGCCAACTACCATCCTTTTTCTTAACAAGGAGTACAGGACTGGAGAAAGGACTTTTACTCGGTCGAATGACTCCTGAAGTCAACATTTCTTCAACCAATTTCTCCATTTTTTTCCTTCTGATGATAGTCACACCTATACGGTCTCACGTTAATTAGATCAGTCCCCTCCTTTAGATGAATATGATGTTCAATTTCTCTCCTTGGGGAAGCTTTTCCGGCCACTCAAAGACGTCCTCATACTGTTTTAATACAATCTGCACCGAATCTGATTCAATGAGAGAAGTTTCAGTCATACATTGTTCTGGATATTCGCTATTACTTACTTCCAAGGCTCTGCATTCAATTAAAAATCCCTCATCTTGTTCTCCCCAAGTTCTAAACATGCTTTTTAGACTAATCTGAGCCTTAGTTAGACTAGGATCGCCTTTGATATGTATCTGCTTCCCATTTCCAGTGAAGATAAATGTCAGATTTTTCCAATCCACCACTGTAACTCCCAAGGAAAGGAGCCATTGCATTCCTAAAATAACATCCACACCTCCCAGTTCAAGAGGCAAAAAATCCTCTTTCAATTTCCAGTCTGCCAGCTGAATCTCAACATCTTCACACACGCCCTTGCCTTGAATGGTTGTGCCAGAGCCTAAGATAACTCCGTAATGGGCTGTTTCTTTGATTGCTATTTGCAAGGATTTAACTAGCTTCTCCGAAATGAAATTGTGCGTGGCTCCACAATCTATCTTAATGATTATCTCCATGCCCTACAGTTTTCCCCTTACTTTCATAGTGCTTAGGTCATTCAAACCCACAACAAAGTTGATAGACAATTCAACATAAGCCTTGTTATCTTCTTTCACTTCCAACATTGCCAGTCCTTTCTCTCCCGGCTTTTCTTCCTCAATTATCTCATATTTTTGTTTTCACCAACCACTACAAACATTCTCAGCTCTCGTAACTCCTTCATTTTACACTTATAGTCGGCTGAATATTTTTCGTTGCATCTGAAACAGAGTCCTTTCTCCTTTCGTGCCTGAATTCTGCGTCTGGTAACCATCGTGAATTCACTTCTTTTCTAACTTCATTGGCATTTTAACTTCTCAAAGTTATCGTTCGAATAGGAAACATAGTATTTCCTTTGTTTTCAAACAGAGTATTTCCTATTGTAGATTTATTAAAGGATATAGTTTGAGGATATTTGCCGCCAGAAAATCCGTTCAAACTTGCCTCATTCCTGATTAATTCTCTGTTTTCAACTAATTGAGCAACCTACATCATCTCAGCTAACCCTTTCGATCGGCAGAAAGCAACCTCGGCCTTTATCCATGGGAATAACCCATTCATGAATGTATCTTCTACTACTTTTTCTTGTACATCAGATAAGGGAGCAACAAGTTTATCAAAAAGATTACAATATTCTTCTACAATAGTTTCCTGTTTAATATGAAGAAATTTTCCCAAAATCGTTCCATCTCTACTCGATCTAAATCGTATTAGTAATCTTTCTTTCAAATTCGACCAATTGAGGAACTTATCTCTTTCCTCTTGTGAATGATACCAGTTTAAAGCTAGTCCGTTGAAGCTTGTCGTCAATACTAACATTTTCTCCGATTCAGTGAGTTTATGAATTTGAAAATACCTCTCCGCGAGGAATAACCATGAATCTAGATCATCGCCTGTGAATACTGGCATTTCCACCTTTTTGAATTTGCTCTGATCCGCTGAAGCATCATCGATATCGATTTTCTTCTCATTCAGGCATTCCCCGATATTTCGATCCAACTCGGTTGATTTACTCGACGTCGCTTCGCTCTCTTTCCCTTTTGCTGACGCAAATTCGCGCACAGCAGATTCAGTCGTCCGTTCGCTGACTGCTGATCGCTCCTTCGCCATCGACTCCATCATTAGCAGAAGCGCCTACTGCTAATTCTCTGATTGTAATCGCATTAATTCCAGGTTCTTAACGATATCATTTAAACTCAATTCAATCACTGGCATTTTACTTATCTCTTTCTTCATCCCGGCGATCTCTTGATCAATTAACTCTAGCCTTTCTTCGATCCGCGTCTGTACCATCATTTCTCCAGAATCGATGCTCTAATACCAAAATGATAGGACTCTATCTTTGGTATAGATTTCTTGTTTATTTCAATATGAAATTAGAGTACGAATAGATTGAATATCAATTCGGTATTCCAACTTCTGTTGATCTTCTCTGAAGATACAACAGCCAAACTTTACATAAAATGCTAACGGCCTTTTTCCGCCTAACAACTGGTATTTATACTACCTAACTAACCGACTTACCTCCCCCACTCTTTACACGTGCATTTTATTCCTCCTTCTATAGACCAACTTAACGGGAGGTCTAACAGTGGATTACGATAGGGGTTAAGGCACTTTCCAAAATCCTCGAAAGGATACTTCGATCGAGCTTCCTACTTTTTCTTGATTTGTCTCTTGCTTTGTGGGGGATGGCAAGGAAACCTTTTTCTAGGAGGATAGATGGGTGGGGGAGGATCCCCTTTGTCCTCACATCTGTATCATCTTTCCTCGTTCAAAAATTGTACTATCTTGAAGCTTTTGATGAGATTTGAGAATTCTGTCTTTCTCATTTGGGTTTTGTCGTAACTTGACCAATAGGGAAATGACAGATGTGGCCTCTCTTCTTTCCTTACTCGAGGGGTTCTCTGTTAGATAGGGGAGTAGAGATTTTCGTGTTTGGATTCTAAATCCTAGCAAGGGTTTTTCTTTTACTTCTTTATTTAGGTTGTTGGTGGACCCCGCTCCCCCTAAGGAGTTGGTCTTTGATGTGATTTGGAGGACAAAGATTCCAAAGAAAGTTAGGTTCTTTATCTAGCAGGTCTTGCTAGGTCGATGTTAATACTATTGATAGGCTTGCCAAAAGGAGGTCTTCGCTTGTTAGAACTTTTTGTCGTTTGCTGCGTCAGATGGTAGAGGAAAATCTTGATCACCTTTTTTTAAAGTGCCATTTTGCGAGGTCTATGTGGTGCTCTTTCCTGCCAGAGATCGATGTTAGCTTTGTCCACTTAAGGAACATTGAAGCGACAATGGAGGAGTTCCTCCATTTATCCGCCTTTCAGTGAAAAGGGGGCTTTTTATGGCGTACTGGGGTGTGTGCTATTATTTGGGGTGAGAGGAACGAAAGAGTGTTTAGGGGTAGAAGAGGGGGCATAGTGAGATTTGGTTGTTGACTAGATATCACGTGTCTCTTTGGGCTTTGGCTTCAAAGATCTTTTGTAACTATTCTATAGGCAACATTTTACTTAGTTGATCCCCCTTCCTTCAAAAGGGAGGTTTTGTGGGTTGGTTTTTTTGTGCCTTGTATTCTTTCATTCTTTCTCAATGAAAGTGGTTGTTTTCATTAAAAAAAAAAAAAAAGAAAAGAAAGAAAGAAAGAAAGAAAGAAAGAAAGAAAAAGTTATTCTATAAGGATGGGTAGGTAATCTTTGAGTTAGAAGTGTGTGGGCTTCTCTCATTTGGGAGGAAAAGTTTATGTAACAGTAAAATACTCTATAATAAAGGAAATCTATTTCAGTTCCTATCATGGTGCAAAGAAAAGACGAAAAACTGATGAATCGCTTAAGCCAACCGGAAACCACTCATTGGTCGGGTTGAAGATAGCTAGTTTGGTGGTTTCGGGTTGAATATATTGAAAACCGGATATTATCAGTTAGTTTTGGGTTAGACATAAAAAATAAGCCTAAAAACGAATCTGCCAATAAAAATATATACAGGTTTCATAATATGTTTACAAAAGTTCTTTGGTTAAGTTGGTAAGTGTCACGCATTTGGACGCACCAAATTGTCTATGGGAGTGCAATGATTGTTATTTTTAGTTTTAGGTTTATAACTAAAAGTGATGTGGTTTGTCTCTCTCCTAGCCATATCTACACGCACATTCATTACTCAGACATCCGAGACTGGAGCTGACCTAGTCGCCAATCTAAACAGTTTGGATAGATTGATTTTCTAATGAAATCGATTTGGTTTTGGTTTGTATATATTATTCACTGGTTTGAGTGGTTTGGTTCTAATTTTTCTAAAAATAACCGAGCCAAATCGAACCACTTATACCCCGCCCTAATAAATACAAGTGGAATAAGACTCATTGGTGACCATGACCTTCTATGAAAGGATCTTGTTTGTTAAAGGCATTTGGCCCCAGATCATGAAAAACTTTCTCACTTCAGAGGAATAGCAATGGTATAGAGTTAGAGTGAGTCGAGGAGGTAAAACCCAATTCTCGAATGACAATGGTTGGTTGACTCATCCCTTTGATTGGAGTTTCCTAGTCTTTTCAAACTAGACTAGTGATTGCCAAGGGTTCTTTAGTCTGTCAGTGTTGGTTTGATTCTCTTCATGTGTGGGATCTAAAGTTTAGAAGAAGTTTCACCGATGCTAAATTTGATGATGGGTTGCATTTTGAACAAGTTCCAGGTTTTTAGAATGATGAAAAACAGGGATGATGTGTTTGCATTTTTTTTTAATAAAACGACTTTGATTAAGAAAAAAAATGAAAGAATACGCGGACATACAAAATCCAAGTCCACAAAAGGGGGAATCCCACTACAAGAATGGATCCCAACTATACAAAATCAAGCTCATCGTATGGTTGTCGGAAAATGAAGGCTCCTTTTCAGTTAAATGCCACTACAAGATTGGTCAAGTCTAATAGCTCTGGAAAGGCAAAACCCTAATCATATGTGGAAGACTTTTGTCCTAGGAAAGTCAAAGTTTTCCTGTGGATCTTCACTTTTGAAAGGCTAAACACTAGTTGTAAAATCCAAAGAGTCCTTCAAAATTACGCACTCTCTCCTATTACTGTATTTATTTTTTGTCCCTTTGTCGTTGTCTTGTCGACTGTTGGGGGACTGTTTAGCTTGTTCAAAATGTAGAGATGTTGTCCCAAGGAAGCCTCAAATGCCTTCTACGGTTAGTTGAAGATCCTCAGCTAAATGCTCAAGCGAATATCCTTTCATCCAATGGGTCTATTCGCCCTCCTTTGGAGATTGTGGTATGAAAGAAACTCTAGAATCTCTCATGATCAAAAAATTAACAGCGACCTATTTTAGAATTTGGTTTCTCTTTTTGCTTCCACTTGATCCTCACTTCTAGATTCTTTTGTAACTAGGCTATTAGAGTAAATCCCAAATTAAAACTAGTTGGGCTCCTTTTTTTGTAAGTTGTTGATCTGTGGGATAACTCGTCTCCTATTCTTTTTTGTATCTTACTGGGGATAATGAAAGTAATTGTTCACGACTGGTAAACCATATGGACCAAGCTGCAATTTGAATGTCATTGTCAAGCTCTATTTTGTTATTTCTTAATTGGTCAATCAATAATGGCATAGTTAATGTCACCATTCATTGTTTAATTCTTGGCCAAGTTTGGCAGCACATCCATTGATCAATAGGCATATGGATAAGTTTGTTTGAATTCTACAATTACCACTTTAAGAATTCCATTTTTAAGAGGGTGTTATTTGGTTAATGAAGTTCCTAGAAGCTAGATTTCAGCTAGCAAGTCATTACTAATTTTATTCTCAAACAAGTACGACAACTACTACTCAACATGTGACAAAACAGTCTCCAATGCATCTTATCTTATCAAACCGCCTGAAAATTTCAAAGTTGCTTTTGCAAATTATATTAGGAATTTCAACATCCCTATGAAAGAGAATGTTCTCTTTTCTATAGAAGTTTCAATCTCAGTACTGCATACACATTACAGAAGTTCCCGACTCTGGGCTTTGTCCTACTCAGTTTACTGTCTTCGGAAGAAGAATGAGGAATCTCACACCTTCCTCGTTTCTTTGCTTTTGTAGACAGGTCTTTTCTTTTGCTAGAATTTGGGTTATCAGTTTGTCTCCCTAGATTGGAGGACCTATGATTGACAAGAATTCTTGGAGGCATGGCTTTTATAGGCGAGGAAAAGATTCTGTGCAGTTAATCTCTTCTTTCCCTAATTGGAAAGAGACAAGTCAAGGATTTACCTTTCAAGATAAGTCAGCTTTGAAAGATAACTTTTGTAATATTGTATACAGCATATTACTACCACTACATCTTGGCAGTGATCAAAGCACAAAAATTATTTTATACTTCTAGCATTTTCCTGATTATAGTCCAAAGGAGGGATCTCCTTTTGAAGTACTCCCCAGTCTCTACTGTTACCACCTCTTGGTCTCTTGTCTCCTTGAAAGAGTTTTAATCCTGAGACAGCAAACCTATAATGAATGATGTTTGAGAGCAGTGCTACATACTACAAAAGAGATTTTCCAAAATGAAGAAAATTTTATTTCCATACAAAAGCAAGATGAATAGTGGTGTATACCTCTAACTCACTATTTCCATGGTTGCCGGACCTCCACTAATGTTTTCCATCACTTGGACCATTCTACCGAGAACTGTTCTTTGTTTTCACACCATTTCCATGGTTGTCAGACCTCTGCTAATGTTTGCCATCACTTGGACCATTCTATCAAGAAGCGTTCCGTGTTTTCAATTCTATTAGTTTCTGTGCATATTCTCTTTGTTTTCTTTAACTCTACCCTCACTATACACGTACTGACACACCCTAAACAACCTCACCCTTGTCCGTTACCCACTTAATTGGAGCGGTGGTAGAAAAAGGGTATAAAACAATCGATTTATTTGATGTCTAATTGATAAGCAGTACAGTATAAGTGGGGCTCACAAGACAAAAAAATGTGTACAAGTCTCAGTAAAGAAATTGATCAACAAACTGCCCTTACATCAAACACGGCCATTGACACAAAGTTTGATTTTTCACCATATCTAATGTTGTAATGGACGAGTAACAAAGAATTCAATCATTTGGTTGTGCTGATTGTGAGTTCCTGATGGCTACTCCAACCAAGCGAGTTCCTGATGGCTGCTCCAACCAAGCCCCAGAGTTAGAACCCAAGTTCCATTGCAAACACGCAAAGTTTGAATCGAAGTGCAGTTCGTATTGTAAATTGTAAATTAAGAATTAAGACCCAGATGTGAGCTACGAGTTCATAAGATCCTAACATATTCAGGGAGAATAATCCTAGAAAGGTAATAAATCACATTCCACATAACCTTGTCAAAGAAGAACACTGTGACATTCCTTTCAATCGAGACGAATTACTCAGTAAAGCGGGTCGCGACGTGACTACTGACAGATTTAAACAATAGAACATCCAGAAAGCAACGACGAAAAGAGAGGTAAGTAAATAAAGCATAAACTTGTCACCTCCATTCCCCCTCCTCGTATGGAGAATAATCGATGTCTTCTTTGCGAACGCAATTGAACATTAAAGCCGCAAAAGAAGCAAAAATACCTACAACCCCAATACAAGAACATCGTCAAAAACCCTAAGGGCAAATTAAACATGGCGTGGACTCGCAGATGAGTAAAGAACCTGGGAGGTAGTGGACAAAGGAGACGGCAACAGAACTGCAGACAACGGCGTCAACCCAGAACCACCATCCGGCGCCGAACACAGCTCCGGCGACGCCTGGGCCGAAAATTGACCACAGCTCCGCCAAATCCATTTGTGGGGTTCTTTGTTTTTGCTTTCTCCTTACGGAAGTGGTTGGAAGCGGGTCGATTTGGAGAGGGTAGTGTGAACTGAATGATCGCACACCTCACAGGCTCACACCCTTTTCCAGCTCAATGTTATATCCCATACCTTCCCTTGCACCTCTGAAATTCGGGGAAATATATCATCGAAACATTTTTTTAAAAAATTTAAATTACAAGTTCTCTCTAATCTCAGATTAAAAATGTGGTTTGGTTTGGTTTAAAAGAATTTTTAAGCCAAATTGTGTGGTTTGGTCTGGTTCGGTTCGGTTCGTTTTCAATTTTGAAAACTAAATTTAAAATCAAACCACTTGTCTCCCTCTTCTTCACTCTCCTTCTGTTCCACCATATTGAGTCTTTCACTCACTCTCAATCTCTCCCTCACAACTACGTCTGCAACTCATTATCTCCCTCTCTATTGCTCCCTTCCCTCTCTCGTTTACGCAATTGTCATGACCCACTTGCTCAACTGCTCCCCCTTCTTCCCTCGTCTGCATTTGCAACGATCACCACCCACTCATTTAACGCTCCTCCTCCTCCCTCCACCATTCTCGAGTCTCTTATCCTCCCTCCATCTATCCAATTCCAACATCCTCCATTTATCTCTCGGTTAGAGGAACGCAAGAAGAAAAAGTAGAGAAGAAATTTAGGCCTGTTTGGCTCAAGGGGTAGAGTGGGTGAATTGGGCTATTACGTTTGCCCCACGATTTACTATAATTGAGGATACGTTCATCCACAAACCCCCTTAACCCCTCCCCCTTCTCCTTTTGGTGTATGTTCACTGCTCTCCCCTTCTTCTTCACCGCACTGTCACTCTCACTCTCTTCTTCACTGCACTATCACTCCCCCCCTCTCCTTCTCGTACTACTCCCCCTCTCTCATTCCCTCTCCATTCGTTTTCCCTTCTCTGAATCCCTCCATCTCCCTTACCTTGAACTGTGTCATTTACTTCTCTGAAATCGTCTGTCTCCCTCTCCCTCCTATGATTCGTAACATCGAAAATTTTCCTTTCCCTCTCTACTTTCGTCTTCCTTTTAGTTCGATGAGTCCTTGTGTCAATTCCCTTCTTCAAAACCCTCCATCTTCCTCTCCCTTCTCCTTTTTGTAGCGGAAACGTTTCGAAACCCTGCTCTGAAACCCTCTATCTCGGTCTCCTTCCTCGTCGCACTGTTTCGTACTGCTTTCACCCTCTTTCTTTGTCGATTCGACTCTTCACCTTCTTTTTGTGTCAATTCGAGTCTTCACCCTCTTGCATGTTTGATTTGGTTGGGTTTTAGGGTTTTGTCATTTTCCCCTTGTCGTCCATTAGGTATCCTTGTCAGTTGATGTTCTCTTTGCCATTCGAACTTCCCATTGTCGCTCCTATGGAAACCCTAAAATGTCAGAACTAACTTAATGTCAGAACTAACTTTTAGTCCATTTGGTTGATGTTCATATCATGGTGGATCCAGTTGCCTTTTGGTTTAGAGAATGGTAAAGGTTCGGGCTTAGGTGTGAGCAAGGTTTGGGGAAAAGAGAGTGTGGTATGGATGCTCACCCCTTCACTTATCGATTTTTATCGTTTGTCGATGATGAGGTTTACAATTTCTAAAAACTTTTATGTTACTCATTTTTTTCCTGTTTGTGATTTCTATCCCTCTTTGCTGATGTCGATGATGAGTTCCATAATTTCTGAAAAAATTTATGTCTCTCTTTTTTCCGTTTGATTCTGTGATTTGTAAATCATATTACTACCTATGTTGGTCAATAACTATTATAATTTATGATTTCTTTGATATGTGATTTATATCTCGTGATCTATGATTCATATTACTTTGCTTCATTCAAATTTCTGATTTCTTTGATATGTGATTCATATCACTTCATTCAAATTAAAGTGCGATTGGTTCTTACTTATATACATTGTGCTTGATCCACTTGTTCCATAGTCTACTATTTCCCTACAAAACATCTATCATTGTTAGAGGGAGTGAGGTGGGGATTAATTGAAGGAAAAGAGGGGTATTATCGACATTTATGCTTAATGTCTAAAAATGAGTATTATCAACCCATAAAGTAATTTTTACTATAAATTTTAGAAAATCAAATTGTAGTTATACTTCCTAAATACAAAGAATTTTGTTTTTGACCAATTTTTAATATATTTTTGTCCTTTGAATATATATTTAAAAAATAAAAATAAATTAAAGATGTGTTAAATAAAATGTTAGTGGTATTAATAGGGTGAGAAGAAATTATTACCAAGGGTACATTTATTTTTGTCAAAGTATGAAAATTGACATTCGTAAAATTTAATAGTTATATTTAAATTTTCTTGTAAAGCTCTTTTTTTAAAAAAATTATCTTGAAAAGCAATAAAATAAAATAATAATAAAAAAACTCTTCCTCTTTTAATAATCCGTATGATGTTTTTTAATTCAGTTACTAAAAATGATATTTGGTGAAAGTAGATATTTCGTTCTTCACTAAAATCAACAACTGGTAAATACACTTCCTCCTAAAAACATTCTTATGATATGTTATGAATGACGAAAAACTAATTGAATAGGTATCAGTACTCATCACGTGATAGATCCACAGGAGCTAGTCACGATACTAACAATATTTACAACTTCATAACGTCAGTTACTTATGATATGAGAGTTATTACTGAATGACCACAAGATGATAAAACATACATCCTTTGACAATAGACATCGCACTAGACAATTAGCGGACTTTCAACTATTCCATAAGTCCGACCTATGTTGTCGTCAAAGTATAAGAATAGATGGAAGATGTTTCGTTATTCTATGTCATTTACTTAGGATGACTGCTAGATTTTTCGAAATGGAAGTTATAGATGTTGAGGAGATGGTTGCAATGTTTCTACATATATTAGAACATGATTTGGAGAATTAAATAATTCGGAGAATCAAATAATTCAAAGAGAATTTGTACGGTTTGGTGAGACAATTTCTAGAAATTTCAACATCGTCTTGTTAGCGATTTTACGCTTCCATGACGAGTTGTCGAAAAAATAGCCAATACCAAACCCATGTATGAATCCATGATGGAAATAGTTTAAGGTAAGTACCAATTGTTTGGATGTTAGTTGTCATGTCTACATATGCGTATGAATAATTACAATTTTATTATACTGCATAATCATCTAAGTGCGTTAGATGACACATACATCAAGGTAAATGTCAGTGCAACTGATCGCCCAAGGTATAAGACATGGAAGAGCGAAGTTGCGGCAAATGTACTACGTGTTTACGATACGAAAGACGAGATTTTATATTTTTTTTAGCTGGGTGGGAAAGATCAGTAGCTGATTCTAGAATCTTTCAAGATGCAATATCAAGACCCAACGAACTAAAGGTTCTGAAGGGTGGATAACTAAGCATATTTTCTTTACATACTGTTTATATTCGTAAGATGAGATTTGAAATAGTTAAGTTCTTAATAGAGTATTACTATCTATGTGATGTTAGGTACTCAAACGCTAAGGGTTTCTTGCCCCCATATAGAGGAGAAAGATATCACCTTTCGGTGTGGTGTGGAGCAGGTAATGCACCAAAGACAACATGAGAGTTATTCAACATGAAACATTCTTTTGCACGGAATATCATCGAAACATCCTAAGAGAAAAGTCATACTACCAATACAAATCCAATGTCAAGTATAATGACTTGTTGTTTTCTACACAATCTTATGAATAGAGAGATCACTAACATTGAAATCCCTCGACGATTTGGATGAGGGTGATTCAACCTACGCTATAATTGGAGATGACGACATTAATTACATTGAGACCTCAAACAAATGGAGCCAATGGAGGGATGAATTAGCTTATTAAATGTTCAGTGAATGAGAGTTATGTAATTAGTAGTGTTCTTATGGTTATTTAACTATTGTAAACACATAGTATTTGATGGAAAAATGAGATACGCGCAGCGGAATTACGGATCTATTTTACCCTAATTGCATCTAAACTATTTAGAAATTAACATGTTTTATTCCCCTAAATAAATGAAATTAGGATTTATGGAAAACATACCTCCATAGCTTCCCGTTTCTCGTAATTTCCTCATGAACTCAAATCCAGACCACTACTAGTGTTGACCTGCTATTCTCCGGACTTAGAATCAAGTTGTGGGACCCGTTTAATAAAGGAAAAATGAAAGAGATGAAATTAGAGGAGGAATTTTAGGTTGAGAAATTTGGAAAAGGTAAATTTTTTTAATAATTTTGTAAGTCAAAATTACAAAAAATAGCCAAAAATCTTTTTCAATTTGAAATGAACCTTATTTATAATCTAATTTGAAATTGCATGGAATTAGTTGCCAAAATCTCAATACCTAACATTCCACTAACCATTAATGGAACTTAGTGGGCTAGGTGTCTACATCTTATGTAGTCACATGTCCCACTAAGTGTTGGTGAAATTATCCAATAAAATGGTGAAATTATCCAATAAAATTATCCAATATGGACATTTGTCCATTTAAATAAAGGTCAAACTTTAACCTTTTCGAGTCAAAAGTCAACAATTTGACTTTTAACCATTTTGTCCGTCTTAATTAATTACGACCTCATGAGCATGAATCCGCATTCATTTTTCTGAAATTTAAATCACATTTAAATAAAAAGTCGATTAAAGTTTGACTTTTCAAAAGTCAAAAGTCAACATTTGGCTTTTTACAACTTTGACCATTTCCATCAATTTCGAGATTTCGAATATGAATCTACATTCATATTTTTAATATTTAAATCACATTTAAACATAAAGCTATATCTCAAACTGATAACTGATGGCTATATCATATATGTTCATCTATTTCTCTCTCCTTACCTAATTCAAACAATATTAATTATTTTAACATATTGTTCTAAGTTAATTTTATATGAGCTACCAGAGTAACCTAATGGTCCTATAGATCATGGGCTCCAGAGATCCAAGATTAGCTAGCTAAACTCTTTTAAACTGAGCTAATCACAATTTTTTAAATTACGGGTCATTCCACTAAAGTTCTGTAGTTGCACTCCCCTCACTATAGATATATTTGTGTCCATCTGATATAACCATGATCATTAAGTTAATTCTTCATAGGTTGTTCGTAATCTCGGCTGGGTCAAAATACCGTTTTACCCTTGATACTACATCTTGTTTCTTAAGTCCCACTAATCCACTATTGATCAATTGGTTTATGGTCCAATCTATAAACTGAGTCCCTCTCGGACCAATGAGAGGGTGAGACCCCTTGTTCAAGACTTAGATTCAGTCTTTAAGAGAATAATTTATCTATAATTTTAAAGCGGGTAGGAGTGAATTTCGTATTGCACCCTATGTCCTTAACCATCCACCCAATCTTACCCCTAAAATGAAAGGCTTGTTAGTCCAACACTAATGAGCGACCTTCACCTATGTAGATCTAAGGATAATTTTGTTTGAACAAAAGTTCATAGTTGGCTCAGGATTAAGACTAAGTTACCTAGGTCATCAATAATCGAAATAGTCAGTTTTATACAGTCAACGGTGGTATAACTTAAAATTGGCTATTTCATGGTTATAGTCTTATGTATACTCTGATGCCCCCACTTTCATGTTTCATGAACGATTTAGGATCACATCGTTTGTACTAACTACAAAGCTGGTCGCATCCATAGTGTTTCCAAAATAATGCACCCAACCTTATTCATATATTGTAGACTGTTTGGGCTATATACTCAAACTTGATCCACGTTTATGTCTCTACATAAAGTTTAAGTCTACACTAGATAGCCTCGAGACCTTAGTTTATTGGGTTCAAGATTTTAATATTCAATTTCCACTAATAAGTCCTTAATAACCAATTTATTGAATATAATATAATCTTAAATTACAAACTACGAGTTTTATGACATAAATTTCAACAGTATTTTCTCATTCGTTTTAAATTGCTAATATTTTGTAAATGTTTGCAATAGTAACGCAATTCATGTATGTTCATGTTATTATGTTCATTGAATGATAATAAATTTGACTGTGTACAATTTACTATGTTAGTATCGACACCTCTTGTTTCATTGTATTACACTACAAAAAATCAATGGGGGTTCCTGACACACAAAACAGCGTCAAAAGATGAAATGTTGGAACAAACAGCTATTCTCGATATCGTATTCCATACGTCGGGACACAGTAAAAATATTGTTTTAATATTATCTTTTCCCGATGTTCTCCATGACACATCGAAAAAAAGAAGCTAGTCCTAGCAGTTCTCAACTGGCGTCGAAAATAGAAATATAGTTCTCGACGGGTTGCACGCTACGTCGGGATAAACTCAATAAACATTTATTATGTGTCAAAGCAAGATCCCCAACGCTCCATGCATGACATCGAAAATAGAAATATAGTTCCCGATGGGTTGCATAGGACGTCGGGATAAACTCAAACATTTATTATGTGTTATAACAAGATCTCTAATGCTTCATGCATGGTGTCGGGAATGGTTTAACTATTTTCGATGTCGTTAGCGATTCGTTGGGGCTGTTTCTAACTATTCTCGACGAATCGCTAACGGCTTCGAGAGTTCCCCTATATATTTCGTTTCAGTTTTCTAAAAGACAAAACTGAAATTTTGAAGAGAAAGAGAGGAGAAAAAGAATGATAAGAGGAAAAGATGTTTGTTGCGCCCATCATGCCTTGCCCTCCACGCCATTTGCCTCATCGCCGTCATCTCCCTCGCCACCTTGTCGTCTCATCGCCGTTCTTCCATTTTTTATAAGTTTCAAACAATTTAGATTTTAGTTTCAAACAAATGATAAATCTTTGTAAATAGTCTCTATATTTTATGATTAAGTTTGATCAAATTTCTTTTTATATTCAACAGAACAATGTCGAGTTTAAGATTAGAGATATTGATGCTTTTGAATGATTGTTCTATTATATGTATATTGTATCTTATATTCAACCAATGTATGCTTTTGAATGGTTGTTCTCTTGTGGTGTCGGTTGTATATCGATGGTTATTCTGTTGTATGTATATTGATGGTTGTTATGTTATTTTCTACAAATGTATGTATATTGTATCTTACATTCAACCAATGTATGCTTTTGAATGGTTGTTCAATTGTATTGTCGACTGTATATCGATGGTTGTTCTGTTGTATGTATATTGATGCTTTTGAATATATATTGATGGTTGTTCTGTGATTCTTACAAATGTATATTATGTTCTATGTATATTGTATCTATTTTCGATATCAAACTTGTTGTGTATTTCAGCATTATGTCTAATGGAGGAACTCAAATAGAGGAAAAGAAGCTTAATATTATTTTAGCTAGTATGATCACAGAGACATGAGCAACTTGTGTAAAGAGGGTAGTTGGACATTATTACCAGCCACGTCCGGAGAAATACAAGCTTGCTTGAAATAGAAAGAACCCTAACTCTAGTGGTTCAAAAAATTGATTGGGAAGAGAGGAGCAGAAAATTACAAGATCGAGAACCGAACAGATAAGCATAGAAAGTTTCCCACTTGCAGAAACATGATTGGGTACTAACATCCAAGGATCATCGACTATAGATTTTCTGGTGAAATTTCTAAAAAAAAACTTACCAAGCTATCGCAGAAATGAGAGGACCATCGTGTAGTGGCTTTAGATGGAACAAAGAATATCATTGTATCATCGTAAAACGGGAGTTGTTTGATAGTTGGGTGAAGATATGTATTTTATGTATAACGTTATACATTTATAATCCTAATAATCGACTAATCTATTGAAATGTTTCCATATTATGATGATCAGTCCTATGTGTTCGGCAAAGATCAGGCTACAAGAGCACATTTAGAGACCTTTGTTGATGTGAGGTTTAATGTGCCAAACAATTTCGATGGTGTTCCCCTTGGTGATTCACATGATCCGAAGATCCTGATGATATATATCCAGACAGTGGATATGTTACCAGATGAAATGTTGGGAACACGGGTAGGTCGATCAAGTGAAGGAAAAAAATGTTTCAAGTGGAAGCAAGAGGAAATGAGGTGGCCAATTGTTTGAAACGGTAGAGGTCATTAGGAATGCAATAGAATCTACAAATGTCCAGTTGAAGGCAATTGCAGATTAGCCAAAAGAAAAGCATGCAATAGAGGTCAAACTACATAAGGAAGACTTGAAACAACTGCAAGATATCCTTGAATTAAGTAGCTGAGAGAGGGTGAAGCTTATGCAGATCATATTTCGCAGTGTGGATGACAGAGGGATTTTTGTCGATACTCATGGAGCTGAAATTGGAGTACTGCACCGTTCTGTTGGAAGATAACATTTGACTAGTTATCAATTTTTTTCTTTCTTTTTTGTCTAGGTGTTTGTGTTTTGACTTCACATTATTTTGAACTTTCATCTACCATTGTATTCCTCCCACTTATTTACGGATCTTATCTAACTTAATTTATTTAAATTTGGCTAAGAGCGTATTCAACAATTTTTTGTCTTGTTTTCTTACCTAAATGAATCTATAGTTGATTTGTAGGGATGTATGTGTAACATAATTTCAAACAAAATCACCTAAAGAAATGAGTGAAATTACTTTATGGAGATTAAAGCTAAATTTATTAAATGAACATCATAATTAACAAAATTTAATAAAATCAATTTCGAAAAAAAATGTGTGTTCCATGTACCATATATATGTATGGCAAAAAAAAAAAGAATAGTGAAAAACCTGGATTATAATAATTTGCACTCGAAACATATACTATAATAACTTAGATTATAATAATCTGCACCCAAACACAAATTATAATAACAAATACTATAGTAATCTGCACCCCAAACACATACTATAATACTCTGCACTCCAAATATAAACTATAATAACCTAAATACTATTATAACCTATTCCTTATTCCAAACGCCCTCGTAATATTGAGAGCTTTGAAAAATGAAGTTTAGGGTTTCATTTTTTTATCATGTATTTTTTTTAAAACCATTTTACAAATAATGTGCATGCGTTTCTAGTTAAGTGAACAAAATTATATTTGTAAGTGAATTATCTTTGAAATGTGATTCAACTATAATGACCATATTAATGGTCCTCTTACGTAGTTGGCACAAAAAATATGTACGAAAGGCCATATTCTTCAACTCATTATACGATATAAAGAAAATTATATATGCTATAAGTCAACAAAGGACCAAGTTCACATACACAAAAAATTATGTAAAAATTCATCAAAATCCTCTATCATATAGATATGTTCTACAACTTCATTTTGCTCCGAAACTCCTCCTTCATACTTATCTTTTTGTCACAACCCAAACTTCTTTTTGGATTAACTTGGAATCTTTTTTTCCAAGGGTCCTTTTCAATTAAACATGTTTGGTAAAAATTGTTCAAAATAAAATACTCATTTGTTCAAAAATTCTTTCTCTGAGGTATTTTTTTTATATACAAGTTTATTTGATTTATTACATACTAAAAGTGTTTTTATTGATGTCAATTTATTATAAAAAGTGGCTATAAAATACTATGAATATATAATTTAAAATAATGGTCGTTGGAGTTGGTGGAACTGATTGCGGTAAAAAAATGTTAAAGTTGGCCATGAACGAAAGGAGTGAGCATGGTCGATTTGAATTGGTTTTCCAACCAAACAGACTATGACCACGAGGGAGTACAAATCGATGACTGGTCACTCAATTTAAGCCTTTGAAAATTTTAAAAAATATTGTTGGTTTAAATTTTTTCCAAAACTAACAATAACCAAATCTCTCTTTATCTTTGATTGATTTGCCTTTGGTTCGTTCAGTTGGTTTAATTTCTTAGTCTATCGTGCTCACCTCATCGACAATAGTTGTCGAATGTGAGAGTTGGTTGTAGACAGAAGTCATTGGAGTTAACTGCTAGAGGTGACGGTAGAAGTGACAATGAAGACAAGAATGTTAATGAGAACTAATTGTTGGTGGGCATAAGAGATAACATATCGTTGCCAGGATGACATACAAAGTTTGAGCCCCAAAATGCTATGAAGTCTATAGTCTCAACTCATATTAAGTCACCACACCGAAGCACCCAGTGAATCGAATCCATTCATTTCAAAGCTCGTGTTTAGCATCTCTAATGTTAGTAAAAGCAAGATCTTTAACAAAAAGAAAAACTTTGGTTCAAAGAATTTTTTTTATTTGAATAAATTTCAGCTTTTTTTTTTTTTTGTTGAAAAAGGGTGAATCTTGAATAGGTTAGAAATAAAATTGAAAAATTATAAATGATTAAGATCAATATGTTTAATTTGATTTTAAAATACGAAAAGAAAGCATCTCGGAAAAGAAAAAAGAAACATACAAAAGCAAAAAACTCGAGGAATCGAAATACTGTAAAAAAAAAAAAAAGAATTGTAAAAATAAAAAAAGAAAAGAAAAGAAAAGAAAAGAAAAAGGAAATGATCCGGTAAAACAATTACGTAAGTTAGTCGAATGGATGAAAGCCACGTATACAATGAGGGAGGTAATAGCGCAGAATTTGTACTTTCTCACTACATCCTAATAATTCTCTCCTATTAAAATATCTTCTAGAAACGAACCGCCTTCACTGCCTGCAAATAACGCGAATCTCTCTCTCATCCCAATCGAAAGCGAAATCGAATTGCGAACAAAATTAAAATCATTTCACAAGAAAAAGGGATCCGAAAACAACAAGAATCATACTAATTTCAGACCCCAATTCTGGTTTCCTCTCATCCTTTCCTCATCTATATTCTTCTTGCAAACAAAGAATTGGACTAGAATTTCAGGATTAGGGTTAGGGTTAGGGTTTGTTTTTCTACACACCGAGGTGAGTCTGGATCAGAAAAGCGTAGGTATGTCAGTTTTGGTATTTGGGTAGAGTGGAATTTGGGGATTTGACCATGGGACGCGCCATTGGTGGGTTACTTTTTGGTTATTGTTGGTGATGACTAGAGACCGATGTCACCTGGGAAAGAAGATGATGGGTAGGGGTGCGGATGGAGGTTGTGGTACTGAGGAGAGGCCTTGTCCAGTGGGAAGAGTGCCGAACAGGATAACGTTGACCCAAACTCAAACACACCAGGAGAACCAGAAGCTGTCTACTGTGGACATTGATTATTATGCGCAGGCTCAAAAGGCTCTATGTGAGCGTTCGCCATTTGATGTTGCAGAAGAGAGTTCAGCTCCTTTTGTGCCTACTTTGCCCAGTAGGTTGGGTAGCTTCTTGAGTAGACATACGGGTGGGAAGAAACGGCAGAGGAAATCCAATTCTGGGGCAGACAAGAAGTCTTCTAGGCAAGGTGAAAGGTCGCGTGGTTCCAACATTTGGGTTGAGACAGAGGAATATTTTAGAGATTTGACGCTGTCTGATGTAGACACTTTACGTACAGCGTCTTCCTTTAGCGGTTTAGTGGCTAGGAAATGTTTTTCAATTCCGTCTTTAGGAGATGCTCCAGAAGCAAATGTAGATGGCACTGAGAATGTTATTGGTGAGAATACTGATGGGGCCATTGTTAAAGACGAGGTGGAGGGTGTTCCTTTGTGCTCGGATGTGGGCATGGTTCAAACTAGTGGTTCGCCTCTCGAAGACAGGGATTTGTTGAATTTGGGTTCTTCTTCCGGCTTAGAATGGCTCTTAGGTTGTAGGAATAAGGTGTCTTTAACTTCAGAGCGGCCTTCGAAGAAACGGAAGCTTCTAGGTGGTGATGCAGGATTGGAAAAAGTTCTGATTGTTTCTCCTTGTGATGGAAATCCATTTTTGTGCCACTTTTGCTCTAAGGGCGATACAGACAAAGGGTTAAATCCATTAGTTACTTGCAGTTTTTGTCATGTGGTAGTTCATTATAAGTGCTATGGCATAAGAGAGAAAGTCAATGGATCATGGTCGTGTTCTTGGTGTAAGCAGAAGGATGAAACCAATGATTCCACGAAGCCTTGTTTGCTCTGTCCCAAGCAGGGTGGTGCTGCGAAACCTGTACACAAGAACGTCGACGGTGGATTTTCTGTTGAATTTGCTCATTTATTTTGTAGCCTGTGGATGCCAGAGGTATATATAGAGAACTTGACGCAGATGGAGCCCGTTATGAATCTTGGAGATATAAAAGAAACCCGAAAAAAGTTGGTATGTAACATATGCAAAGTCAAGTATGGAGCCTGTCTTCGGTGCAGCCATGGTATGTTTATTGCCTCATTATTCTATGTCATTCTCCTTTTCTGTTTGGATGATGGATAAGAAGCACGTTCTACGTGGCTACTATGGTCGTTAGATTTTGGCTCTTGTTTTTCTTGTTTTATATTGCTGTAGTACTGGGTATATTATTTTTAAGCTATCTGGGAGAAAAGCATGTTACAAAGTATGTAGAAGTTGGTAGGAATCTGAAATCGGTGAAAAATTATTTTCTACTACTCTTGTGGTTTGATTTTATATTTCTGGTTGCCCTCTCCCTCTCTATCTCTTTCTCAAGTATGCTTTCTGACTCTTTCGGAGGTTAGTTGCTGAATTATAAGAAACGACCCCTCGATTGGTTCATATTTTTATCGTCTCTTTCTCTATTGGTCCTTTCCCCTACAGATTCCACATGACGACAGTAGCACACACCCTTGTCAACTATAAGAAACGACCACCTCTCCCATGGAAGACGGATGGAGGAGGAACTCCCCCATCCTAAAAAAGGTGTATTTAGAAAGATAATAGAGACTTCAATGGGCGTGAATCAAGAACATAAAAGTATGGACGATGCTCAATTAGAGAAATTGGAACAATTAAATCCCATAGCTTCCATTAATTTTTCCTCTGTCAAATAATTTCTATTCAATTTTCAAGAAAATAGTCATTGACAGGCTTGAGATTTTGTCTATCCTTTTCCTTTTTCTAATATACATGAGTGTCTTGGCCAACTCGAGTGCACATCAACTATTCTCTTGAGACAATCGTTTGATCTTACTACATAGAGGTTCAAATTCCTCATTCCACATTTGTAGTAAAAAAGTTAGGTTCGACCTTTTTGATATACATGAGTTTGGCCGACTTGAGTGTATGTTGACTATTCTTTTGAGACAACTGCTTGGCCTACTATATTTTGTTTCCTAAGCAACTCATAGGATGAATTCTAGGTTAGGTGGCTATACTGGCTCAAACCCATTCCATGTTCTCCTCTTATTATTTACCAAGGCATGTTTGACCCCTTGGGCCCAACCGTGGTTGATTTTTTATCATGTTTCTGAAGGTCAAGCTAGTAGAAGGCAGAAGTTCTGAAATCTTTTAGAACCACACGTTGCTTAACGAAGTTTGTGTAGTCTTTGAGAATAGTGGTAGCTTAATATTTAATACATTTACTAGGTTAGAGGTTCAAATTTCTTATCCCCACATTTGTTGTAAACGATAAGTTTGGACCGTTTAGATTCAATCATTAAGAGTATTTTCTAAAATCCTGGGCTCTGTTAAATAGCTATGATTTTGTTGAAAGCTTTTTAAGTATTCTATTTACCAGCTAGCCGGAGGTACTGTAGCTGGATGGAAAGGTTTGAAGAAAAAATTATCGCTAGACACTGCTACACTTAATATCACAGCGGCCAATCTTTTAATGTGGAGATGATCTGATTGTAAAGTTTTTCAATGCACAAGCAAAGGTGGTGGAGATAATAACTGGAGCTGCCATAAGGGCAGATGTGCGACCTAATTTTGAGTTAAACTTTCTTGAATGAGAACACCAGTGATCTTTGGGCTACAGGTTTATTACTTGCAGAAGTTTCAATTAACTTGGATTGTTCTCTGTCATTGATATCCTATGTCATATATGTAGTGTTTAAACTGAACTGAAAGAAATATACTACAATTGGAGGTTTTGGAGATTCCAGTCTTCTTTCTTTTATGTTTGGTTCTCTCTGTATCTAATTTATGAGAAACTGATGTACTATATTAAAGAGCATAAAAAATGGGCGATAAATATCCCCACAAGACCCAAATTTCAGAAGGGGGCCCATTTGTTCTGTACAAGGTTATAGTTACAAAGTTACTAGAATAATAGACAAAGAGCAGTAGATGGAAGCAAAGAGATAGAGTCTCAAAACTCTTTAGGTTAGAGGAATCTCTTTGAAGACCCACAGCTCCAAAGAAGCCATCACCATGTTTGGCCTCAAAACTCTGGCATGGCCTTTTAGCGGGACTGCATTTAAGCTAGCTACCTCAATTTTTTTGAACAAGAAACAACTTCTCTTTGTTGTAATGAAAAGGAATAAAAGTTTTGTTTAGATAAGAAACATTGAATTGGAAGAATGAAATAAAGGGGAGGCCCCCAAACACCAAAAGGTGATTACAAGAGAGATTTCCCATTGGAAACTAAATAAGAAAGACTCGAATGTTTAAATGGTTGCTTAAATTTGCACCAATACAATGTAGTAGAAAGTACCAAATCCCAAAGTGATCAAAATTGGAAGAAGGATATCTAAAAAGACGTTTTGCTCTTGCCCCACAAAGTTGAGGAAAAAGCCCATAAAAAAGCCAGCCAAAGAGTCTTCTTGGTACCATGGAAAGGATGACCAACGAGCAACGAAGCCGGATTATCAAACATATTATGAGAGAAAACCGCTGACCAACCAAAAGCATGGATCAAAATATGCCAAAAGTGCAAAGCAAAAGGAGATGAGCAGTAGATTCGGAATGATCATGACACTTAAGACACCAGAAAGGAGAAATAGTCATATATGACATTGACTTTGCAAACGATCAACGATATTAAAAGCATCAAGGCTTAGTTCCCATGAGAAAATTTTTCTTTGGAAAATGATCTATCCAAATAGCAGAGTAAAAATCCTTGACATAGGGAAAATTAAAGGAATAAAAGTTCTCCCAAAAGGAGAGAAGAAAACCTATGAACAACCAATATTGTTAAATAGATATGAAGTTTCTAACAATTGCAACATGCCTTCAAAAACTGAAAAAATAAAAAACTACTACAAAAAACACCATAGACTCAAGATTCGACCACTGATCGACAAAGATCCAACAAAGAGGAAACTGAAAACTCTTCAAGTTTGCACAGACTAGAAATTTGATAAAGGGAACTTCAAATTTGATAGTCTTTTTGCGTCCAGCTAAGGAGAGTTAGGCAAGCGCCCTGTTTTTGCCTGGTTTAGATTTGTCTTTAGTCTTATGTTCATGATAGGCTACTGATGTAAAGGTCTTATGTTTTGGACCACTTTTACTAGCTCTATGTCATTTCACTTCTCTATTTTTCGGATATGATGAGGACGCTAAGGGGTGTCAACCTAGTTGAAATGTCTAGGTAGGTCTAATGATCTCTAGTTCTTTAATTGGTCATTGTATAACCCTCTTGTACTTTGAGCCCTGCCTCATTTTTATAATAAATGAGATTCGTTTCCTTTTCAAAAAAAAAAAAAAAGATAAAGAGAAAAACCAATGGATCAAACAGATAGAACAATCTGTCGCACCTGGCTCTCTCGAAATCACTGTGAAGGAAAATGTGCCCTTGATTCTTTGAACCTATCTGCACATTGCATACGAATTTGGGGAAATACAATCTTTGAAAGTTGCACTTCCTAAGGTCTTTCGTACGTTGGCACATTCATTTCATTTGAAAAGGACCATATTCGCATTTAGAAGTGGAACTCGTCAATATCATGGAATTTCATCGGTGGTTCTTTGAGAGCAGACATTGTCAAATATTAAGGGGTCGTTTGGGGGAAGGGTTGGGTTATGGAGGGTTAGTGTTATGATAAAACTAGTGTTATGATAAACTTAGTTTTATGATAGTATGTGTTTGAAGGAATGGTTATGTAAGTAGTGCTATTATAATGTTATGATAAGATATGTCTGGGGGAAGGGTTATGATAAAATATATTTGGGGGAAGGGTAAGTAGGTAGTGTTATGAAATTTATTTTTTTGTACATTTTTTAAAAATTCGTATTCTAAATCCAATACACAAGTTTCGTATATTTAATTAACCAAATTGTCCTATTTTTGTAAAATAATTTTCAGTAATTTCTTGAAATGTGACGTCCATTTTCAACATTTTTTTACGCGATCGTTATGTGCGAATAAATTATTAATTTTTTTTCAAAATTGTATTCTAGATCCAATACACAAATTTCGTATATTTAATTTTCCAAAATGTCCTATTTTCATAAAATAATTTCCAATGATTTCTTTAAATACGACGTCCATTTTCAACACTTTTTACGTAATTGTTACGTGGTAATAAATTATTAATTTTTTTAAAAATTCATATTCTAACTCCAATACACAAATTTTGTATATTTAATTTACGAAATCGTCCTAGTTTTTGTAATTGTTACGTACAAACCAATTAAAGAATATATTTTTTAAAAATTCATATTCTAAATACAGTACACGAATTTCGTATATTTAATTTAACAAATCGTCCTAGTTTTCATAAAACAATTTGCCTTTATTTCTTTAAATACGTCTTGAAATTTTCAATTTTTTTAAGTAATTGTTACGGTTGAATAAATTACTGTTTTTCCTTTTAAAATAAAAATTATAATGAAATAATAAAATTAAAAAATAAAAAAAGTTAAATATGAGGACTAAATGTGTAAACTAATCACAATTAATATTTAACTAAAATTAATTTCGTATATAAAATAAATTTAAAAACAATATTCTTTTTAAGATCATTAAATTTATTAAAAACAAATGACATTTGGTAAATAAAAGAAATAATAAAACTAGGGGGAGTTGAAGAGGTAGGGTTATGGAAAGTTCAATAGGGTTTAAGAAGAAGGAGAGAGAGGGAAGAGGGGTTATGATAACCCCTAAAACAAGGATGAGCCCAAAAGAAGTGCGAGAGTTGTTTGATAAATTCCCCAATATCATGAAAGAACCAACAAAATTGCCTCCCTTGTGTGACATTCAACATATCATTGAGCTGGTGCCGGGGCTACACTACCTAATTTGCCACATTACAGGATGAGTCCAAAAGAATATGCTATTTTGCAACAAACAATTGAAGAGTTGCTGAAAAAGGGACATAATCAACCTAGTTTAAGCCCATGTGCAGTTCCTGCCCTATTGACACGAAAGAAGGATGGAAGCTGGAGAATGTGTTGATAGTAGAGCAATTAATAGAATTACAGTGAAGTACAGGTTCCCTATTTCAAGAATCAATGATCTTCTTGACCAACTTGGAGGAGCACTGATTTTTTCCAAAATTGACTTGAGGAGTGGATATCACCAAATCAGAATAAGGTCGGGAGATGAACGGAAGACCGCTTTCAAAACAAATGAAGGCCTCTTTGAATGGCTTGTGATGCCATTTGGACTTTCTAATGCTCCTAGCACCTTTATGAGGCTCATGAACCAAGTACTTCACCCTTTCCTTAATAGATTTGTCATTGTTTATTTTGATGACATTTTGGTTTTCAGCAGAACACTAGATGAACATCATGAGCATCTACAACAATTGTTCGATTTGGCCAAGAATGAATTATATATCAACCTCAAGAAATGCATCTTTTGCGTGGAAGAAATAGCATTCTTGGGATTCGTCACTAGGAAGAATCATACCCTAATGGATGAAAAGAAAGTTGAAGCTATAAAAAACTGGCCTATACCTACTTCAGTAAAAGAAGTTCAAGCATTTGTTGGTTTAGCATCATTCTACAGGAAATTTATTCACGACTTCAGCACCATTGCTGCACCTATTACTGATTGCTTGAAAAAAGGAACCTTCCTATGGGGAAATAAACAACAAGACAGCTTTGAACTATTGAAGGAAAAGTCGAGTAACAATCCAGTTTTGAAGCTCCTGGATTTTTTCCAACCATTTGAGGTTGTTGTAGATGCTTGTGAAACCGGTATTGGAGCTGTCTTATCTCAATCAGGCCATCCTATTGAATATTTCAATGAGAAACTCAGTCCAGCTAGGTAGACATGGAGTACCTATGAACAAGAGATGTATGTCCTCATTCGTGCATTAAAACAGTGGGAGTATTACCTACTGTCTAAAGAGTTTCTCCTAATAACAGACCATTTCTCCCTGAAATATCTCCAAGTCCAAAAATCTATCAACAAAATGCATGCTAGATGGATCGCCTTTTTACAGAGATTCGACTTTGTTATCAAGCACAAAGCTGGAAAAGAAAACAGAGTGGCTGATGCACTAAGTAGAAAACATTCCCTACTTTCCACACTATTAACAGAAGTAATGACATTCAAGCATCTACCAGACTTATAAGAAGATGATGTTGACTTCAATAAATCATGGTATAAATGCATTCATCATTTCGAAGCAGGAGAATTTTATATTGTTGACGGACTTTTATTTAAAGGAGAAAAATTATGCATACCTTACACTTCTCTGAGAGAAGTTTTATTAAAAGAGGCACACTCGGGAGGACTTGCTGGTCACTTTGGGCCAGATAAAACCTTTCAAATACTCTCCTCTAGATATCATTGGCCACAACTACGAAAGGATACAAATAATTTCGTAAAGAGATGCATTATCTGTCAAACAGCTAAAGGCACAAGTACTAATGCTGGATTATACAGCCCTCTACCAATTCCTAGAACTATACCGGAGGATCTTTCAGTAGATTTTGTTTTAGGATTACCTAAAACACAAAGACAACATGATGCTGTAATGGTAGTTGTAGACAGATTCAGCAAAATGACCCATCTCCTATCCTGCAAGAAGACTAATGATGCTGTCTATATTGCTAATCTCTTCTTTAGAGAGATAGTCCGACTCTATGGAATACCTAAATTTATTGTGTATGACAGGGACGTGAAATTCCTAAGCTATTTTTGGTGAGTTCTATGGAAGAAACTAGACACCACTCTTAAATTTAGCACTACAGCTCACCCCAAACAGATGGCCAAACAAAAATCACCAATAAAACTTTGGGAAATCTAATTCGTTGCCTAAGTGGCTCAAAGCCCAAACAACAATGGGACCTAGCACTACCTCAAGCTAAATTCGCCTTCAACAATATGAAAAATAGATCAACCGGGAGATGCCCCTTTGAGATTGTCTATACTAGAAGCCCAAGACTTACATTTGACTTAGCTAATCTACCATCAAATGTTGATATCAGCAATGAAGCAGAAAATATGATTGACAGAATACAAAATCTGCACAAAGAGGTACACGATCATCTAAAAAATCCACTTTATCTTATAAACAAGATAAAGACTAGACAGGAAGTGAGGTGAAATTCAAAGAGGGAGATCTTGCGATGATTCATTTGAAGAAAAATTGGTTCCCAACAGGAACTTACAACAAATTAAAAGACAGACAGTTAAGGTCTTGCAAAATATTAGCTAAATATGGGGATAATGCCTATAGAATTGAGCTACCAGACGACCTACCCATCAACCCTGTTTTTAACATAGCAGATTTGAAGCCCTACTATGCTCCAGACCGATTTCAATTAGCTGAGTAATACAACTCAGGGACGAGTTGGTTTTGAGAGGGGTGGATTTGATGTAAGCCTAAACCGTAAGATTGTGACAGCCAAATAACTGTAAAACTGTTGCAACCAAAAAGCTGTTAACAGTTACATAACTAATTGTAACCTCCAAAACCTATTATAAATAGAACATCTCCACCAATGGGTGATAGAGATAAAATTTCAGAAAAGATATTGGTTATTACACCAAGTTCTAAACACTATTACGATCTTGCTATGGTTTAAAAAAAAGCTTATTCATTTCCAATCATATGACTTAACATAAAGTGAAACTGTAAGCATTTGACGAGCCCACCATTTTTTTATTGGTAAGTAGTAATTCCTCCAAAAATGTCCTTTATTTCCTTCAGATCCCTCTCTGGTATAGGATTGTCCAAGAGTACCTATGGGCTGTTTCAACGGTTTTCTGGAAAATTTGGGGGGGATAGAAATTCAAGAATTTTCCAAGACGTCAAATCTTCCAAGGAAGTCTAGAGTAAGCTACTTTCAGTGCACTCTTTAGGTGAAAATCTACTGGCCATTAAAAGTCGGTAGCCTCTTGAAAACTATACATCTACTTATGAGAACATAATTTATTCTTTGATATATATGCCAATCCTCACTGTGATTTGTTCTTATGGTTTACAGTCCTGTACTTCCTTTGCATGGTGGTGAGAACAGGAGCTTTTTCTGTCTTGTATGTTTTAATTTGCATGATTTTGTTGGTTTGATATGGTTCTTCTTTGGTTTGTTATGATGTTTAATTTTATCTATTTTCTTCATTTGGTGGGAGATGATTTTTAGTACTGGAAGATCTTCCCTCTACTTGTTTTGATTGTTCTGTTTTCATTCCCTCCAACCCAACCCCTTCGAATTCTCCCCTACCCTTTGTTAAAGGTTATCTTGCTGGGTGATTGCTCTCAGGAACCTGCAGAACCTCCTTTCATCCAATTTGTGCAAGGGAGGCTAGACATAGAATGGAAGTGTGGGCCAAGTATGGGTGTGATAATGTAAGTCTGAATTATTCTCTTTTTAAAATTTGACCTGTCTAATAACAATTTTACATGCTACTTCAATCAAAACAACTTAAATGTGACAGTTAAAATGCTACCCAATCACATTTATTTCTTTATTGTTACTTTTAAAGAAGCCCATTGTATTGTCTAGAAAGTGTTCACTTCTCGAAGATCTAAAGGTTTTCTTCTATCAGGTTGAGCTTCGTGCTTTTTGCTCTAAGCACTCAGCAAGTCGAGATAAAAGCAGCGTTCAAGACCCTTCGGAAGCTATTAACAGTAGCTCATATGTGGTCAACCACCTTCCTGTGACATTATCAATTAACCGGCCACAAAAGTTAGTTGGGAGAAGGAACATCGACAGCCTTTTACTCTGTAAGGAAGCATCTGATACCAACTCTGGAAAATTAGATGATGGCGAATTAGAAGATACAGGATCCGCTGATCCCAATTCAAATGCTGCTTGTGTTGATTCCCAGAAGTCTACTGTCCAGGGGGTTGAGGATCTTAACCCACTTGACTCCCTTAAGTTTGCATCAATTATGAAAAAGGCAAGTTTTGTGAACCTATTTTGTTTTTGTTTTTCATTTATATTTTTAATGCATTTTTTCTTTCTTGGACTGTCTTAATTAAACTGTATGTCTACCTTCGTGCAGTTGATTGATCAAGGAAAAGTGAACGTTAAAGATGTAGCCTTAGAAATTGGCATACCCCCTGATTTATTATGCGCAAAACTTACTGTAATGCCTGTGTATCTGTGATTATGATATTTTTATGTTATTGTTGATTTGAACTCTTTCCCATATAACAAAGTTCGTGTCTACTTATGATGTCCATGTTGCAGGCTGAGAACATTGTTCCCGACTTGAAATCCAAAATTGTCCGATGGCTAAGGAATCATGCTTATATTGGTTCCTTGCAGAAAAATTTGAGAGTCAAACTTAAATCGGCTGTATTAGCTAAGGCTGTTGTTGGAGCTGCTGATCGTTCTGAGTCTTTGGCGGTACCTGATTCTGACAATTCAGATCTTATTGCTGATAAGATGGTTGCACCTCGAAGAAAAACCAAAAGCAATGTCAGCCATTTGAAGAATGACGAAATCAAATCTTCATCTGAAGAAACTTTAGGTGGTCATGGTCTACCAACGCAAAGTAATACCTTGGACCAACAAGCTTGTGAAGAGCAAGAAGATTCAAAGGAATGCATCCAAGACGCTGGTGAGAAGGTGAGCACATTATCAATAACTATTTTTCTTGCTATTATTATTTTGGTTTGTTAATCTTGTAACTTTCTTTTAATTTTTTTCTTACCTGTTATATAGTTTCTTTCTATCCTATGGAATCCATATGATCGTTTGTACAGTCAAGTTTGTTCCCCCTTGGCCCTGCCTGGTTGTTTGATTTCTTGATTGGTGGGCTTATAAAGTATCCAGTCATGGGACAACGTCATGAAGAATGCTGTTTGTTTATTGAGATGGTTGAATAATGATCTTTACTTGAACAAGATTTGTTTTTATAGGTTGTACAAATGTGTCCTTGAGTTAAGGAGATGGACTTGATTATGTCCGCAAATAGACTGGCACCTTGTTCTTATCTGTCTTTATCTTTGTTCATTGTTTATTTGTTGCATTTTGAGGTCTGATAAGCTAACATTTGGATGTGCTGGTTTATGGAAAAAGTTCTGTATAATCAAATTTCAATGTTTTCTAGTATCATAGTTCTTATGCTTCATTGTTCCCAAAAGATGTTCGGCTATAATAACCTTGGTAGGTTGATGGAGGCAGTGTGTTAAAGAGGGGAGAATCTCTATGCAATTTGCATATTTTGGTATTTGCTTGAGTTACGGATTTTTTATTGTATTTTCACGATCTTTAAAAATTTGTTTGGAGGGGCTTGATATTGAAGAGAACATGGTACAGGTGTCGGTACAGGGGTTGTGGAAAAGTATCCACCAAGTATTACATGCATATTTGAACTCCCGTTGGTTGTCAAGAGATCAGGGATTCTCTGGGTGCTAAAATTTATAACAATAATTCTACTTGACTAGTTTAAAGATTTGTGTTTCATTCCACGGGATGACATTCTTCACAATGTCAGATCTGCCTATCTTGCATGTTCTGTTTGTTCACTGGTGTTTCTTACTAGTTCTGGATTGATATGAATTGGGAAGGCTAAAGTGATGACGCGTTTCTCATTTTATCCTCTCTCTATAGTGCAAAGTGCTCCCTCTTTTCATATATTTTAGCTACTCCAAACTTTTGTCCTACAAAACTTTTTGCAACTCCTTTCAATTGTGTTAGGAACCAAGATAGCATGGGATGCCTTTGTCCTACATTGGTTAGAATGAGGCCACCAATGTGCTACTTAAGTGGCCTGGTTCTCTTACCTCAATAGCTAGCTTTTGGAGTGTTGTTCTCCAAGGTTCTCAAGTACCCAATAATGTCATAATAGCCAGTTGCCAACGTTTGAAGTGGAACTGGCAGAGGGTTCTGACTTGGTGTGGCTCAGTGAAGTACAATGGAATAACCGTCGGGATGTTGGCTTTTGAGGAATGGGGTATTGTTAGGAACCAAGGTAGCATGGGATGCCTTTGTCCCACATTGGTTAGAATGAGCTAACCAATAATGTACTAAGTGGCTTGGCTCTCCCACCCCAATAGTTGGCTTTTGGAGTGGTTCTTAAAGTTGCTCAAGTACCTAACTGATTGACACTTTTATAACCCCTTGTAATTTCATCCATCAAAAGAACAGAAACAAAGGATCATCTTTCCCTTTCTCTCCTATTGCTATTGTTTTCTTGGCTTCTCTATCCATTGCTTAGCTTGCTGCCATCATTCTCATTGGTTGTAGTTTAGTCTGTTTCTTGTCCCCCACTCTAAACAATTCATCCAATAAGCCATATGGCTCTGAGGTGGAGTGGAGAAACTAAGGCCGTATGTCTACTGCTCACTCTCACGTTGCTTCCTCCATTATCTTAACAACCCATCAGTTTAATACTTCGATCTTCTTCTTCTTGTCTTTTGAGTTGAAGCAACCAACTAAAATGAGAGGAGTGGGGTCATTAGGGAGAGGAATAAGGGAGTCTTTAAAGGACTGGAGAGGGAGAGGGATCTGAGTGATGTTTGGTCCATTACTAGGTTTTATGTTTCTCTATGGGCTTTGATGAACGGCAATGATGTCTTTTAGGTTTTATTTTCCATAGTTGGAGCTCCTTCCTTTGGTGGTGCTTCATTTTGCAGAACTATGTTGAATTTTTTCATTTTTCTGAACGAAATGTTGATTTCACAGAGTATGTTATGTGAAATCTTAAAAGATGTCATTTTACTTAGTTGGACCCCCTTCCTCTAGTTAGGGTGTTTTGGTGGGCTTATTTGATTTATTTATCTTTTTGTATGTCCTTGTATTCTTTCATTTTTTTAATCAATGAAAGTTGTTACTTTTATTTTTAAAGAAACATGAAAGATGTTATGTAGGAATTTTTTTTACCACTGTTGTATAGGAATGTTGATCGTTCAGGTTGTTGGCTTATCTTATGCTTTTACCCCAGACTGATGTTTCTCTTTTTTATGCTCCTTTTATTTTGATCAACTGGTGAACTATGCCATGTTTATGAAGTTGCACATTTCTTTCCAAAAGCCCAGAGTTACTATACTTCACAATCTTATTTCTTTTTAGGTGGTATTTCCCATATCCATTGTTAATGATTTTTGTTTCATCCATGCAGGATGTAAACGAGTGTGATAGTTCTCAAGGTTCTCCTTCAAGAAATTTTCCAAATGGTGTAGGTATGCTATAAAGTTCTATGATTGGTTTCTCTCTTTATGTTTCCAGCTGAATCATATTTATGTTTAAACTACCAAAGGGATTTTGAATGAATATTATTCTGCCTCCCAAAAGGAAGGCGGGGCTTTATTTATAGAAGATTTAATACAAAGTTAGTTACTAAGTAACTAACTAACTGAATTGTTTACACCATAATCCACCCCCTAACACTAGACTTGCCCTCGAGCTGGGTCAGAAAGCTGGAATTCATATGGGCCATGGTATTTCTTTAAGTCAGCCACATTAAAACTGGGTTGATATTCAACTCTACTAATAGTTCAATCTTGCAGGTATTGATCATATCTTGCTAGCACTTTGCAAGGGCCAATATGCTTATCTTTCGACTTTCTGTAATTTCCGGCTGGGAACCTATTTTTTCTTAAATGTGCCATAACAAGGTCTCCCACTTGGAAGCAAACTTCTCTTCTCTTCTTTATAGTATGTGGTATTTTTGATTAAGTGATCGTAGACTTCTTTATGAAGCTTCTGTACACGGTCAGCCATCTCTTCTACTTCATTTTGTATATACTCACCCATAGGTAAGTTAGCTAAATCAAAAGTGGAGTATAGGAGCTTTAGTCTAGACAACATCAAAGGGACATTTGGTGGTGGTTCTGTTCTTCATGTTGTTAAAGGAAAATTCAGCTTGTGTGAGAACTATGTCCCATTGTTTTGGGTGTGTTCCACTCAAGCATCGAATTGAGTTCCTGAATGACCTATTAGTAACTTTGGTCTGTCCATCAGTTTGAGGGTGCGAGGTGGTGCTGAATTTGAGTGTAGTATCAAATTGCTTCCAAAGAGTCCTCCAAAAGTGCTAAGGAATTTAACATCCCCGTATGAAACAATGGTCTTAGGAATTCCGTGAAGTCTCACAATTTCTCTAAAGAAAAGGGTGGCAACATAAACATCATTATTAGACTTTTTGCAAGCTAGGAAATGGGCCATCTTGCTGAATTTGTCCACTACTACCATGACAACATCGATTCCCCTTTGAGTTTTAGGCAAGCCAACAACAAAATGAACTGAGAGATCTTCCCAAATATTCATAGAAATCGGTAGGGCAGAATATAGGCCAACATTAGTTGTAGTTCCTTTAGCTCTTTGGCACACTGAGACATCTCTTCACAAAGTTATAAATGTTCCTTCTTGCTTGTGGCCAACAAGAACTTTCGTTGATTATATGGAAAGTTTTATCCTGACCAAAGTAACCAGCTAAGCTTCCAGCATGAGCTTCTTTGATTATGGCTTCTCTTAGCGATGTATGAGTAGTTGATCTCCTTTGGAGAGGAATTCCTCAATGATATGGAATCTTCCATTTGAAGATGGTTAGTACAGTCGCACCATATTTGATACAATTCTGGGAGATGATTAAGCAAGGATCTCGGCCGAGAGGATGGTTAAAAAGGTGCCTTTTCTACTCAAAGCATCAGATACTTTATCTCTTTCCTGACTTGGTGTTTGATGGAGAACTTGAAACATTGGATGTAAGAATAGGCGTGCATCCGGTTGATATTTTTCTGTGCTTGTAAGTACTTCAAAGGGAAATGATCCATGATTAAGACAAACTCTTTGGATAATAGGTAGTGTACCCATTGCTTCAGAGCCCTCACAAGAGCATAGAATTCTTGCTCATAGGTGTTCCATGACTGTCTAGAAATGCTCGCCTTTTCACTAAAGAACTCCACTAGATGGCCTCCTTGGGATAAAACAGCTCTTATTTTGGCTCCACAAGCATCTACAACAACTTCAAAAGGATTATCAAACTCGGAAAGCTTCAAAACTGGATGGCTGCTGAGCTTCAATTTAATGATGTTAAAAACTGTCTAGTTGGCATCGTCCTCGAGAAAAACATCCTTTCTTCAAGTAGTCTATTATGGGAGCTCTTAGGGAGCTAAAATTCTTTATGAATTTTCTGTAAAAGGATGCCAATCCCATGAATGCTTGCACCTCTTTTATTGACTTTGGAATTGGCCGATTAACAATAGCTTCAACCTTTTCCTCATCCATCTTTACTTGATTGTTGCCGATGATGAAGCCCAAGAATGATATCTCCTTAGCACAAAATGTACATTTCTTCATGTTGATGTATAACTTGTTCTCTTCCAAAGCTTTGAACACTAGCTTTAGGTGCTGATAATGGTCTTCCTCATTTCTGCTATCACCAAAATATTGTCAACAACAAATTTGTTTAAGGAGTGGAGTACTGGGTGCATTAGTGCATAAACGTGCTTGGGGCATTGGAAAGACCAAAAGGTATCACAAGCCATTCAAACAACCCTTCATTTGTCTTAAAGGCAGTCTTTCATTCATCTCTAGGCTGAAGAGGAATTCATCTCTAGGCTGAATAGGAATTTTGTGGTAACTGCTCTTCAAATCCACCTTAAAAAAAATAAGAGCTGCACCCAATTGGTCTAGTAAATCGTTGATTTGTAGGATAGGGAAGTGGTATTTGATCCCTGCTATCAACACACATTCTCTTGCTTCCATCATTCTTTGGAGTTAACAATGTCGGGACTGCGCAAGGGTTCATACTTGGCTGTATTGTTCTGTATGTGGCTTTTTTCCGGAGCTCTTCAATATGTTAGTGTAGATGTCATATTCGTTTAGGCTCATTTTGTAACGAAGAAGATGAGGAAGCGAGGATCCAGGCAAGAGTCAATACTATGTTGAATATCCTGTAAAGGGGAAGCTTTGAAGGCTCATCTTTGGTACCTGGATATTGATCCAATAGATCTTGGATTTTTGGAGGAATATTTCCAGAGGAGTCATTCGAAGTATGGCCTGCAATAACAAGACCCAAAATATCAGTTTCTTTCTCTCTATCAAATTGCTTTCCACTTACTGTGATAAAGAGATGGTTACCCGAATGCTTTGCATTGATGCCATCCTCATTCTTTTTATTGACCAGAAGTAAAACTATTTTCTTGTTCATCCACCGAAACTCGTACATGTTCTCTCTCCCTTTATGTATTGATTCAGTGTCATATTGTCGAGGCCTCCCAAGTAGAATATGCAGACGTCCATATCAAGCACATCACACACACACAATTTGGTTTTCGTAGCTTTCACCAATCGATAATGGAATTGAGCAAATTTTGTTTACTTGTCTGTCTCCTCCCTTCTTGATCCAACCAATTTTATTAGGGATTGGATAGGTTCCATTTTGAGGTTAACTGTAGAAATCAGCTTCTTGGCTACAAAATTCTCACTGCTACCTCTATTAATTGTTATATTACAGACTTTATTCTGAATGGTCTTTTGGTTCGGAATAGGCTATGCCTTTGTTGGTGAGAAGTGTCTCCTCTTGGTTAGGACTCTTTGAAGAACACAAGAAAGTCTCTCCCCATCATTTGGTTCAAGGGACTCTTCTTCTTGCTCAAGAACATCTTCCTGATCATTGTTTGACTCTTCTCCTTCGTTCAAGCATGCTACAGTTCTTTGTTGAGGACAAGAATTGGAGAGGTGCCCTGTTTGCCACATCGAAAACACTTGCTTAAATTGGGCCATTGATGGGGATTCTCCACCTGCTTCTTGGATGCGGTTTCTGCCTTCGTTCCATTCAGATCAAAGGTCTTCTCTTTCTCCTGGTCTTTCTCGGATTGGGGATGAGGAGTATCACCGTTTGCTGCTACAGATCTTCTACTATTCAAGCTGTCCCATGGACTTCGCCTAGTAGTCTTTTTAGAATTTGTCTCAATCAACTCTTCTACTATAGATTCAGATAAGGTCAGAAATGGCTGGAGCTTAACCTTTTCCTTGATGTCAAATCATAGTCCACCAATAAAACGGACATTCACCAATAAAACGGACATTCAGATGTTGCTCATTATCCATCAAATTTGTACAGGCTCCCAAACGTTGGAATTCTTCAATATAACCAGCCATAGCCCATCCTCCCTGTCGACAACTTTGGTATTGATTATAAAGTGTTTGTTCATAGTTTGGAGGGAGAAATCTTGCCTTCATTAGTTTCTTCATTTTCTCCCACGCAATAATAGTTCTTTTACGATTTCTTTTCCGATTCACCTCTACTTGCTCCCACCATGCTGATGACCAGCTTTTAGCTTTAGTGCTACTAAGTGAACCTTCTTTCTTTTGGGTATATTCATAAAAGAAGTTTTCGGTATTCTTTACCCAATCCAGAAAAATCTCAATGTTCCTCTTGCCATCATAGCTAGGTAAATCAATCTTCATTTTATAATCAATGGGTTCTCCTCTCCTTTCACCTTTCGCCATAATGAGCTTGGAATCTTCTCCCATGTCCATTGTTTTCTCTATCTTGCCCCTCATCATTTGAAGAACTCTCTAAGGTTGCGTTCTTGGAATCTTGGAAGCGGTTCTTGATGTTTTTGATTGGGTCTTCTTCGAAGTCCCATATCTTCCTTCTTGATCATTTCGTCCTAATCTTTATCTTCCAGCTCCTCGAACACCACATCGTCCCCATTGATGAACCATCTCTGGTTGCTTCAAGGATTTTTTGAAGAGGAGCTGCCACATCTAACCTTTGCAAGACCTCATCCAATGCTCTCTCAATTCTCTCCACCGAAGCTTCCACGAACAGCAAGCGTCTCGAGGAGGTTCTTGAGATAAGACGGGGTATCTTCCCCCCAGGTTGCTCAGCTGCCACTAGTTGCATTCCACGTTAGATAGCCATAGCTTCCGAGAGCGTAGTTGCTCTGATACCAATTTGGTATAAACTACCAAAGGATTGAATGAATATTATTCTGCCTCCCAAAAGGAGGGCAGGGTTTTATTTATAGAAGATTTAATACAAAGTTAGTTACTAAGTAACTAGGTAACTAACTCTTAACTAACTGAATTGTTTACACCATATTTTTCCCCTCCATTTTTATTGATTGGTTCAATACAATTTTTAATCTTCTATAATGATAAGGTTGCGAGTAACTTATTTTTGTTACTCATTTACGACCACAATGTTTTCTCTAGTAAGTTTTGAAATGGTTTCATATGAATTGTTGAGAAAAATTTTTCAGTTGCTTCTTGACCCCTCTCCCTTTCTTTTCCAGATTTTAAAATTTATTGGGGAGTACAAAATATAGCGGACATATAATCTTGACAATGAGTGAAATCATTAGAAATGTATTTTAATTCCATTTTGATGGCTGTTGAAATTCAGTTATTTTAATATTATTATTGTATGCACACAAATTATTTTAATGAGAAACCAAAAATGAAAGAATATTAAAAGGGTGTAAAAAATATTTGTCCAAACTGGGGAAACTTTTGGTTTTTCAGATTGAAGGTCTTTGCATCATTGTGTTAGATGGTTTTGTGCTGTTTTTTCATTTTATTTTTATTTCCATCTTTAATTTACTTCGATTACTGTATTTTTAGCATTAGATTCTTTTCATTATATCCACCAAAAGTTCTGTTTCTTAAAAAAAAAAAAAAGTGAAAAATAGCCCACCAACAATGCCACTGAAGCGTAAGTAGTGGCATTAGGCCTAACATGAGACCATACTTCCTCTGAAGATGTCTAACAGTGCCTCTAGAAACTCTGATTTCCACTAAAGAGGTACTCTGTTTTATATTCTTAAAAATCTTCTAGGGTTTTATAGTTTTGGTTCAGTTTTCCTATAGGTAGTAGGGCTTATGCAATCCACCTATCAGTGATTTGGAGCTTTTCGTTTGATTCATCAATGAATTCGTTTCTCTTCTTAAAAAAAGATGTCATATTGTTTTTTTTCTTTTGGGAAGGAGATGAATGCTACAACCTATGAAGATAAATTGTCTTTTTATTATTCGTTTTGTAATTTGTTCAATACATGACCTCTTGGTGGATTTCTTTACATACAAAATTATTTTATTATTGTAACCCCCTTCATGATTATTAGCGATTGGAAGATCCTTCTTGTATAGCTTTTAGGAGAGTTCTCTCTACCCTGACCCTTAGGTTGTTTCTTATTTTTTGTGGAATATGCTTCTCTGAAGTTTCTTATAAAAAAAGGTAGATTTGTTTTTCCATAGAAATATATATATTTCAGATGTATGAATTATTCTTAAAAGGGGCATAAGCAGTGTCTTTAAATGCATGCCCAAGGAGCACAAAAAGGCACAGGGTTTTTTTTTTTTTTTTTTTTTTTTTTTTCAGGGGCAAAACGTATAAAAAATATTGTGTTACAAAGAGAAAACATAGCTGAAGTAGAAATATGGAAAAAAAGGCCCTAAATCCAATAAATGTTGCATTTAGGCTTAGTAAACCTGATTCTTTTAGTTAATAAAGAAGGAAAACCCTTTAGTATTATTATTTTTAAAAATAATGAAAAAGCCCCCGGGCTCAGGGCTTTGAGCCTTGGGGCTTCACAAAAGGTGCGTGCCTTATTTTGTTATCCTTGCCTTTCCAAGGCAAGTCACCAGGCCTGCGCCTTGAGCCTAGGTGCATACTCGAGAGGGCTTTTGAAAAACACTGGGCATAAGTAGATGCTTTCATGCACTCAATGACCCTTGCACCCACAGATTCTTCAAATATTTACTTGTGAACTTATTGGCTCCTTGGATTTCCCCCTAGAATATTGTTTTCTCATTTTTCTGTTAAATGTTGTCTAGTAGAAGGCAATCAATTGGAGGGTTCCGTTTCTGGTCATGATTCTTCAATAAGTGCAGTTCATGGGTATGTGAATATTTCATATCGTTGTTTCGGTTTGAAGGCTTTTGACAAGTAACCTAGTTTTATATGTTATCTGCTGATGTCACAAGTTTTCTAAACATTCTAGATGAATATTCTGCAGAAAGGCTGGAGAGTCCCTTGGTTCTTATTTGCATCCATTTGTCCGAGAGAAGATGACATATATGTTGCATGGAAAGCTTCTAAGTAACTATACACTTGGATCTCCTGCTAAAGTTTTTCATGCTACTTGGTATGCATTGAGTTCATTATGACATTATTTACTTCACAGATGTGCCTGGAGGAGAAATTTCACGTTGTCAAGAATCTCCCGATGCTGGCAGTTGCTATGATCACCAACACCAGCATTTAGACTGCAAAGACTTGAGTTGCAATTCTGGTGAATTTAGTCCGAAGCAGCAAGGGAATAAAAAAATAGGTGGAATCATAAAGATGTCTCCAGAAGATGAAATTGAGGGAGAAATTATATTTTATCAGCACAGATTACTTGCAAATGCAGTTTCAAGAAAGCGGTTCACTGGTATTTTAATTCTTCTTTCAAGCTTCATTTTATATGTTGGTTTTTCTACTCATTGTTGTTTATTTGCTCTCCCTCATGAAAATTTGAAAGCATCTAGGCATCTATAGCCATCAATTAGAAGAGAGGGTTTAAATCCGATATTTGATCCTTGACTTGAATTTTTAGGCTTTCCATTTTGGTTGCTCAACATCCCCTTTAATCTTTTTAGATTACTATTTTGGTCTTTATATCAGTGTTCTACCAACCATCAAAGGTTGTCCTACGGTAGAAATGGAGGTAGTCTCTATAACTAAGAGGTCATGGGTTCAATCTATGGTGGCCACCTACCTAGAAACTAATTTCCTACGAGCTTCCTTGACACCCAATTGTTGTAAGGTCATGCAGGTTGTCCTTTGAGATTAGTCGAGATGTGTGTGAGCTGACTCGGACACTCATGAATATAAAGAACTATCATTATTCTACTATAAATTTGCTTTACCTAATTTCTGTATGAGCTAAACTGTAGGACCTTAATGCATGCCATGTTAGCTTTGCTAATTTGTTTGCTAATTTGTGTGTTGAAGTCACATCATTCATCGGTTAAATATTTGACACCAATAAAGTTGTAAGCATCAAATTATTATTTTTTTTTTTCTGAAATTTCATGGACTAAATTAGACATTTGAAACGGCGCTTAAAAAATGTAACCATTGATGGTAAAAATGGCTAAGGAAAATGGTTTTCTATTTAATAGTGTAAAGACTTAAATTGACATTTTATTAGTTCAAAAGTCTGATGGCTGTTCAATTTACCATCAAGTGTCGCAAGAAAGCTCCCTCTAATAACTTTTGACGTACTACACAAATCAATTTTGCAGATCATTTAATTTGTAACGTTGTTAAGAGTCTTCCAAAGGAAATTGATGAAGCAAGAAGTACTAGATGGGATGCTATTCTTATTAATCAGTATTATAGTGGACTCAGAGAAGCAAAGAAACAGGGTAAGAAAGAGAGAAGACATAAGGAAGCACAGGCTGTACTAGCTGCTGCAACAGCTGCTGCTGCTGCCTCTTCTAGGATGTCATCATTCAGAAAAGATGTATACGAAGAATCTACTCACAGAGAGGTTTTTTATGACTTTTTGTTGGGGTTCTTTACTGCACTTAATGTAATATCTGTTGAGAAGTGACTAATGATGAAATGTTCGGCAATTCTTCCCAGTTGATGCCTCGTGCAAAAGAAACGCCTACTAAGGTTGCTCTCCCAAAGACTTCACTAGAATCAGATTTCTGTAAAGAGCACGCTAGATCCTGTGATATCTGCAGGCGGCCAGAGACAATGTTAAAGCCAATTTTAGTCTGCTCAAGCTGCAAGGTTTCCATTCTTTTCTGCTTGTTTTTGTGGAAAAGGAAAAATAAATATTATATTTGATTGCTTGATGGTGTATATATCAGGTTTCTGTACATCTGGATTGCTATCGAACTGTGAAAGAGTCCTCAGGTCCATGGTGCTGTGAATTATGTGAAGAATTGTCACTATCAAGAGGGTCTGGAGCACCAGTAGTCAATTTTTGGGAGAAATCATATTTTGTGGCAGAATGTGGTCTATGTGGTGGCACCACAGGTGCATTCAGGAAATCATCTGATGGTCAGTGGGTTCATGCCTTCTGTGCAGAGGTAAGATGAATTTTCAAAATTGTAAAAAACCTTGTTTTCTGTTGTGGAATATAGTAAGATAGCCTCAGTGCCCTTAAAATTTTAAAGTATCATTATTGTCTCTCTCTCTATAAAAGATACGATAGATCGGACAAAATATTTTATGCATTCCTCTTTAAATATTCACTAAATTTTGTCTACTAAACGTACCATCTTGTAGTGGGTCTTCGAATCGACTTTCAAAAGAGGACAAACGAATCCCGTGGGAGGCATGGTATGTAACATTACCACGTGTTTTACTACTGAATCACTGATTATAGTGTATTTTTAAAAGTTGAAGTTCATCTGTTTGAGCACTGCCACTTATGGTTGTTGAATCTCTCTTAATCTAAATCCAGGAGACAGTTTCTAAAGGGGCTGACTCGTGCTATATTTGTCACCGCAAGCATGGTGTCTGTTTGAAGGTTAGCTAACTTATTTCGCCTCAATATGTGTGTTCTAAAATTATAGTAGTGTGGGATTGTGGGAATTCCCGTTTTTCATTCTCTTTGTTTTCTTGATTATTATGATGTTTAAAGTGTCTTGATTTCTTGGTCTTCAGTGCAATTATGGCCATTGCCAGTCCACTTTTCATCCCTCATGCAGTAGAAGTGCTGGATGTTACATGACCGTAAAGTCTTCTGGTGGTAAGTTGCAGCACAGAGCATACTGTGAAAAACATAGCTCAGAGCAGAGAGCAAAGGTACTCTATCTTGTAATGATTTCTATTCTTGTTTTATACAACTGTGACATCCGACTTTGAATGAACGTGGACAGGCTGAGAACCAAACACATGGGATTGAGGAATTAAATAGAGTGAAGCAAATTAGGGTAACTTTTTCCTTTCTAATAATTTTTTATGAAGTTACTTCTGTCATATTTGCAAAACGATGCTTATCTTATGATTACATTTAGGTGGAACTTATTATTTTTGATAGATTGTATTAGATTACGTCAATAATTTTTTTATTTTTAACAATTAACTATTTTTCGATATTATTTTACATCCATTATGTATTGTTTGTGAATGTAAGAAATGATCTTTAAATTATATTTGAAGAGGTTTCTTGTCATAATCATTTATGACAGTATTTTTAATTACATTGTGAGACCACTTCAATTTGCGTGGTCTGCGGTCTGCCTTGTGTTTTCACTGGTTTGACTTTGACTATATGTGGCTCATATGTGAAATTAGGCTATAATTTTTGTATTGTATTGTTGAATTTTCTGTCTTCTTTTGCAGGTTGAACTTGAGAGACTACGCCTACTCTGCGAGAGAATCATCAAGCGTGAGAAGATCAAGGTGTGTGATTTTAACCAAAAAACCGATTTCTCATAAAGTTTATGGACATATTTGGGTTGACTTCTTAAGTGATTAATTTTTTTTTTATCAACCATTTTTAAATTTATAGAAAGTCAATCCAAATAGGCTTTATATCTTTTCTGTGGGTAGTCCTCTTTCCGTGTTTTTTTTTGAATAGGTAGTTATTCCTCAATCTTTTATTTTTGTTTATTTATTTTGGGGTTGAATCTATTGGGATTAACCGTTTTGTAGCAATGAACTTTCCATTGGGATTTGAAAAGCTACAAACTATCAACTTTCACCAAGAATGTTATGCTACTTACAAAGCGCGAATAGTACACTCAAAACAATAACAAAACAAACGAAAGAATCTTTTCAATTCGAATTGTCTCAGGAATGAATTATTCTTGAATATAATAGTTTGTAAAGAAACACCTGGAAGCCACATAAACTTTAATCATCTCAAAGTTCAACTGTGCTCTCTTGTTATAAGAAAAGTTCAATTGGACTCGACTCTTGATTCAAAGTGTTTGGTACCCATGGACATTCACATTCTGAATATGATTTAAATTAGGGCATAGCCACTCAAGAGCTAGCTTTAGTTAGCATTGGCTCATGAAATTGTGAACTTAATTTGGCTCTCAAAGTGTTGTCGTCTATTGGTTTGGGTGCTTGGGGGTTTTCGGGTATATTGGGCAGATTAGAGTGACGGGGCAATACTATTTTTATTAAAAATGAAAAAGAAATTGAGGACTAAGTGTTAAAATCTATGGACA